>NC_136527.1:144991268-145022350 GCF_053919585.1 Euprymna scolopes
CACTTGTGCAGTTTACACAACTGAAATAAATGCGTCATCTACTTTGAAACGACAAGAAATACCTTTTTTTTTTTGACATCAGAGAAGTAGACAGAGGAGCGGCAGGGCGGCGGCTTAGCTGGGTCGACTGGCTGGTCATCTATTCTTCCGGAACTCATCTCGCTGCCAGGGTCCAAACTGAATTTACAGCCCGTTTTAGGCCTCTTTTTATATTTCACCATCGCCGTGAAAACCGTTAACTTTTCCGGGAAAAACCGAACAGTTCGCAGTCGATGTCGCAACCTTTTTACCTTTTATGGAGTTTGTGTTACCTAGCTGCCTTTTCATTGGTTGATTTAAACTTGTTTAGTTGAAGAGTGAATGTGGCGTGATATGCGCGCACGCACGCACGCACGCACACACAGAGTAATACTTTGTGTTTGTGTGTGTTGGTGTCTTTATGCGAGTGTGTGTATGTGTGTGTGTGTGTGCTGAGTTAAATTTGTTTAGTTTGAAGAGTGAACGTGGGCGTGTGTGTGTGTGTGTTTATGCAAGTGTGTGTGTATGTGGGTGTGTGCGTCGTTGAGAGAGAGAGAGAGAGAGAGAGAGAGAGAGAGAGAGAGAGAGAGAGAGAGAGAGAGAGAGAGGGGTTAGCACCCGGTAATTTAAAAAGTTATAAAAAGTTAAAAATATAATATATATATATATATATATATATATGGTCGCCAGTGATTTACATTTCAAAATACACGCATTAATAAAACTAGCTCCAAGACTATTTTTCTCTGCTAATTTTCCTTGCGATATTCGTTTTCAGCATACCTGAAAAAACTGACGGTTCGAGTTTTCCGGGTACGGTTTTTCCGGAGACGAGTTTTCTCTGGACAAGTTTTCCGGGCACTGGTATAAGTGCTATGGGTTCATCAGAGCACATCCCATTAAAGTACTTGTAAACAGGGATGCAACACCGAGGAGGCGATGGGACAGACGTTGGAGATTGACCTATAGCACGCACGGGGCCTATTAGATTAGATACTCTTTTTTTTGTTGTTTTTGTGCTCAACGATAAAAACCGACTTCTTCATTTGTGTTTGCTTCTCATTTTCGCTTTTTCTCTGATAAGTGTTTCGCTAATGTGAAAAAGAAAACATGTTCGAACGTTTGCTGACATTTATTGGATGTGTTCCTACCAGTATTTTGCTTAATTTTCGAGTTTGGAGCGATTATCGAGTCTCACAAGATGTCTGTAAAATGTCAGACACTTCTTTATTGTTCTAACTTAAAACCGTGCGCTACTTTTGTTTGTGTTAAATAAACGTTTTAAAATAAGTTAAAACAACAAAAATGTGATCTAGGTAGAAGAGTAACTTACCTTGCCTTTGGTAACATTCATTTTCTTATATATTTATTTGTTCACTACTTTTTCGTTTTGTTCTCTTGAATGCGAAATATTCGCCATGAAATTTCCACGGGTCACGATTATTTCGTTTTATTAATCTTAAGTTTCATAGAATAAAAAGTTCTGACACAACTTTGTCGAGCGATTTATAATCGATTTCATTTAACTTCTGTTTGACCCCGGCACGTACGATCCTTTCTCTCCTTCCCCCACTCTCTCTCTCTTCTTTAGCTTGGTTACAAGCGATATGCTTATGTGTGCGTGCGTGTGTGTGTGTGTATGTGTGTACATGCGTGCGTATGTGTGTTGTCGTATTCACGAAAATTTAAAAAAATAAAAACGTTTTTCCCCGACCGGCCGGATTAGGGTTGTGAGGTGTGGTTAGAGTTCATGAAAATAAATGTTAGCAATAAAAACTTTTTAAAACTAAGTTAGAAAAAAGAATACAATTTACTTCCCCACGGAGCCACCGATTCTTCTTCTTTTTTTAGGCGATGTAATAAGCCATATTTTTGAGCAGGGTTGCCTCCTCTCTTTATTTTGGTTTGTATATTTTTCATGTTGCAAAAATGCTCCCGGGAGATCTTTTTAGGATTCTAAAGGTTTGCTTTTTTTTACACTTTTTATTATCTTCGAAAAATGTAAAAAAAAATGTAAACAGGCAGTTTACGATTTGAAATGCATCGTTAAAATGATATTTTTTGCTAGTTCTTTCAACTTTATATTTTTATTTCGTCGTCTTCAAGTCCAATGTAAACAAGTTCTTGATGAGCCGTTCCTCTTAAATAATCCAATTTACCAAATTTACACTTCTAACGATTACTATGATATTGTCCATTGACTACTGTATGTACACACTTTAACCCTTATCCTCGAGTGGCCTCTGGGGCTTGATAAGTAGTGATTCCTTTATAAAATAAAAAATATTTCAATACTTTGATGGTGAGTCTATAGTCAGTCTGTGCTGGTTTTCCTTGCGATATTCGTTTTCAGCATACCTGAACAAACTGAGGATTGGCCCCTTTCATATGCCGCCTGTTAAAACTGTTCACACATGGTCGCCAGTGATTTACATTTCAAAATACACGCATTAATAAAACAAGCTCCAAAACTAGTAGTCGGTCATTCTCTGCTAATTTTCCTTGCGATATTCGTTTTCAGCATACCTGAACAACTTGATGGTTGGCCGCTTTCATATGCCGCCTGTTCAAACATGGTCGCCAGTGATTTACATTTCAAAATACACGCATTACTATCTCGAAAACTATTCGTCTGTCTGTGCTAATTTTCCTTGCGATATTCGTTTTCAGCATACCTGAACAAACTGAGGGTTGGCCCCTTTCATATGCTGCCTGTTCAAACATGGTCGCCGTGATTTACATTTCAAAATACACGCATTAATAAAACTAGCTCCAAAACTATTTGTCTCTGCTAATTTTCCTTGCGATATTCGTTTTCAGCATACCTCAACAAACTGAAGGTTGGTCCCTTTCATATGCCGCCTGTTCAAACATGGTCGCCAGTGATTTACATTTCAAAATACACGCATTAATAAATCGAAAACTACGTGTCTGTGCTAATTTTCCTTACGATATTCGTTTTCAGCATACCCGAACGATTTTAAAATGACAGTCCGAATGTTAACGAAGCACACACACACACACACACACACACACACACACACACACACACACACACGTAAACTCAGTGAAAATGTCTACTGTCGATAAGCTAGTTGTAAATTAGATTACTGGCTCTTATGAGTTTTAGTCTAACCACCCTTTACAACTGTGATACAGTAGAACAGTCCGTCTCTGGACAATTAGCAGTGTATCGCATAACTCAATGACAGTGTCGAATGTCAACTAGCTAGTTGTAAGTTAGGTTACTGGCTCTGATGAGTTACACTCTAACCACCCTTAATAACTGTGATACAGCGGAACAGTCCGTTTTTGGACAAGTGGCGGTGATCGCATAACTCATTGAAAGTGCCGAATGTCTATTAGCAAGTTGAAACTTAGATTACTGGCTTTAATGAGTTTCAGTCTAACCACACTTAATAACTGTGATACAGCGGAACAGTCCGTCTGTTTCGCATAACTCATTGACAGTGTCGAGTGTCGATTAGCTAGTTGTAACTTCGTAGCCAGCCGAAAAGCCCCTTTAAGAAGAGACTTGAAGATAATAATTATTGTTTTTATTTGTAATGTTATTCTTATCGTCCAGCCATGCACGTGCAGAAATGCATTTCCAACGCAACTGTGTTAAAAAACTTACTTCCCCTTCAATGAGACAAGAACGCCGACACTCGACTTCGCACCGATACGCGAATGACGATACATAGAAATGAAAGCTGTTGATTTTATGTATTGAATTTTACGACTTTGCCGGCCCTCGTGACAAGATGTTCCGGCAGATACTGCAGGCTATGACTAGCTATGACTAGCAAAGACCAGATGTGGGGGCAACCCCACATGCCTGACCATTAACCAGCTCCCATTTCCCACCTCTCGGGAGCTGGTCCCCTTTTTCCCTTCCCCCTCCCTTCACTCCTCACATTAAAAATCGGCCTTGTGCCTAATTTGCTTGGTGGGGGAGCAAATAAATACCATCTGTTCCGGCAGATACTGCCAGCAAAGACCGTATATGGGGCTGACCCCACATATAAGACCTTGGTCAATGTAGGGGTAACCCTTCATACCAATTGTCACCATCCCGCTCCCCTACTCCCCGGGGAGTTGTTCCCCATTTCCCCCTCAGTCCTCACATTAAAAATCGGCCTTGTGCCTAATTTGCTCGGTGGTGGGGGAGCAAATAAATACCATCTGTTCTTCAGATGCTGCACTTCTATTTCTTGTTCTCTTTCGGTGGAGGAGAAATCCTTCACGACTGAGACAGTTTTTATTTTTGTACCTTTTCTCCACGTTAAAAAAACGACCCTGGTGTCTAACTCTGTCCCGTGGGGAGGCATAGTAAATAGGTACACACACAGACACAGCGACGAACGGACTTGGCGACGCTTTCGATTGTAAATATAAGAGCGTTGTCGGCGGCGACAACCGGAAATGGCAAACCCTGTGTCAGTCAGATTTGTTTATTTCACGCCAATTTGGACCGCGAAATAATTCGTTTTAACTAATGAGACCTGTGGAAATTCTAAGGTTAATCCTTCGGAGTTAAGACAACCAAGCGTAAAAGTTGATATACAAAACAAATATATAATATATAAATGTTACCAAAGGCAAGATAAGTTACTCTTCTACGTACTTGAACAAGTGTTTTAAGTTCTGCTGCGATATTCGTTTTCAGCATACCTGAACAAACTGAGAGTTGGCCCCTTTCATACGCCGCCTGTTCAAACTGTTCAAACATGGTCGCCAGTGATTTACATTTCACAATACACGCATTAATAAAACTTGCTCTAAAACTATTTGTCTTAGCTACTTTTCCTTGCGATATTCGTTTTCAGCATACCTGAATGAGAGTTAGATTCTATAGACCAAGGCAAGTCAACGTGTATATAAAAAAATATTTTCGTTAACAGATACTACACATTGATCGTTTATTTTATTTGATTTGATGTATTTTATATTTATTTATTTTTTATTGATCTTATTTTCATTTAACATTTAATGTTTTGGTGTTGTATTACTGTACACATAGATTCGAAAAAGTTGTAATAAAAACAAATATATAACAAATAAATGTTATCAAAGGCAAGATAAGTTACTTTTCTACCCAACTGGATATATTTTTCGTGTTTTTATTCAATATAACATGTTTATTCAGCCGTAAGTTTGGGAAAAGGTGTTATAAATAAAAACCCAGATAAAATACTGTACAAACTCGATCAATATATGTTACCGTGACATAGGTGGACATATATTCGGCGGGTTTTTAGTAGTATTGTGTATAGTTTTTTATTTATAACACCTTTTCCCAAACTTACCGTGTTAAAGAGAGAATCAGACGCCATTTTGAATGTTCCAATACATCGGTAAACACTATGTTTTTCGAGCTGAATAAACATGTTACCTTGAATAAAAACACAAAAATTATATCCAGTTTGGTAGAAAAGTAACTTATCTTGCCTTTTGATAACATTTATTTGTTATATATTTGTTTTTTGACAACTTTTTCGAATCTATGTGTACAGTAATACAAACCCGATGTTTTTTTTTTATTAAATAGTTAGGTGACTGTACGGAATAGTTACAAAACGCCTTCCTCTCCCCATTTTAAGAACGACTTTCGGAATTGGGGGGAGCCCAATCTCTCCATGGTAAGAACGGCTTTCCAGATTGTGAGGTGTTTTTTTTTCAGAAAGCCGTTCTTATCATGGAGAGATTGAAAGTGTTAATACAAGTTAAATTGAATTTTTATCAGATCTTCTGCTTATTAAATTATTGGACAGAATAGTTAACATGATCCTCTCTACATTAAGAATGGCTTTCTGAACTTTTAAGGTAACGATTTCTTAAAAAAATACAATTTAATAACAAAAAAAAAACAGTTATTTTTACGATCCGAAAGAGGGAGGCGGTGGGAGGGGGAGGAATTGGCGCGTTGAAATAAAATTCGTTGAATTTCAAATTCGCTTCATACCCCCACCCTTCGCCACGTCATGACAGAAACAAAACTTTGACGACATTTCATTTAACTTCCGTTTGACCCCGGGCAAGAGTGCAAACACGTGCGGAGTGTGTGGGTGTGTGGGTGGAAGTTTTATTGTTTTATTACTTTCATAATTTCATTATTTTCCGTCTTTCTCTCCCCCTCTCTCTCTTTCTGTCTCTCTCTCTCTTTCTCCCCCCTCTCTCTGTTTCTCTCTCTCTCTCTCTCTCTCTCTCTCTCTCTCTCTCTCTCTCTCTCTCTCGTGCTCACATGAAATAAACGCGGGAAGAAATATGTTTGGGGGGAATTTGCCATTTCACGAAACGTCGTGGTTAGAGACACATGTATTTTTACTGGGAGTTTTCACTAGAAGAAAGATAAGTAATTTTTGGTATAATTTGTGATTTTATTTCAGCATTTCTTTTATGTAAAATAATAATCTTGTTTTTTTTTTAATGTTTAAAGTGAATAATAAAAAAAAAATGATATTTTATTTAAGTTATTATAATTACCTCGTGTTATTAAACGAAAAAAAAAAAATGAACAGACACTACACATTTCGTTCTTTATATATAATTTTCAATATAATTTATATCTATGTGTACAGTAATACAAACCCTATATTTGTTAATGAATATCACTTAAATAAACCACTCTACAGATGGATGTGATATTTGGAATATGCTGTAACATTGATAAAGACGAACTAAGGAACAGTTACGTCATAGACACAAAATATACGTATGATTATAATAGGAAAAAAACAAAAACCTTCAAAAGTATATGCAGTTATGCTACCGTGCCGAAATAAAAACGGTGTTATTTAGAAATCTATTCTTTGTATTCTAACATTGTAATCAAGTTGTCGTGAAACTTGAATTTCAAATGAAAAAACGAAAAAAACAAAACAAAAAAGGAAATGCAAATACAAAAACACGGTAACATAAATGCATAATTACTAATTATGTCTTTCTGGCTAAACGTAGTAACCGTTTCTTTTTTCTGTATTTGTATAAAAATTAGTACATGTTTTTTATTAGATATTGAAATCCATGTTATTAGGTTGAAATGGGCGCTTCTACACTATTGGGACGAGATTTCAGAATTGTAGGGATGCGAGTTAATGCGACAGTTGATGTTGAATTCGAAAGTGATTTTGGAGCCTTTAAACTGTCATTAATAATAATAAAACAGATACTACACTTTGAATTATTTGCTAATAATTAAAAAAAATATTTTCGTTAACAGATATGACACATTGATCGTTGTTTTTATTTGATTTGATGTTTTTTTATTTTTATTTATTTTTTTATTGATCTTATTTTTATTTAACATTTGATGGTTGTTATTAAATTGTTAGATGCTTGTACGGAATGGTTACAAAACGCCCTCCTCTCTCCATTTTAAGAACGACTTTCGGAATGGCCGTATCCCAATCTCTCCATGTTAAGAACGGCTTTCTAACGCCGACACTTGACTTCGCACCGATACGCGAATGACGATTCATAGAAATTAAAGCTGTTGATTTTATGTATTGAATTTTCCACGACTTTCTCGGCCCTCGTGACAAGATCAAAGTGTAGTATCTGTTCTCTCAGTTACGAAACTGTCCGCCACCGGGTTTCTGGATAGGTTAAGGTGTTTTCATACTAACCTTCGTTAGCAAGGACCGACTCCACATTTGTGGGAGCTTGGACCCGGAAACCGATCCCCTTTTTTGGGAGACTGGAATCTCGGGACCAACACCACTAGCTGGTAGTTGAGACCTGCTTTTGTTGTTTTTTTGCATGCGTTTTTTCTTCGTTCCGGTCTCTTCCCTCTAGAGACAGGGGATGGTCTAATTTCTCCACACTTAATTGCCTGAGCAGCACTGACCTGCCAGGCCCAAACTTTGTCTATCTTCGCTGCTCTCCCAGTGGATCGAGCAGACAGGGCTCTCTTTCTCGCTTCCGTTGGGGTAAGTTAGTGGGTAGTTGGGAGCTTGGACCCGGAAACCGATCCCCTTTTTTGGGAGACTGGAATCTCGGGACCAACACCACTAGCTGGTAATTGAGACCTGCTTTTGTTGGTTTTTTGCATGCGTTTTTTCTTCGTTCCGGTCTCTTCCCTCTAGAGACAGGGGATGGTCTAATTTCTCCACACTTAATTGCCTGAGCAGCACTGACCTGCCAGGCCCAAACTTTATCTATCTTCGCTGCTCTCCCAGTGGATCGAGCAGACAGGGCTCTCTTTCTCGCTTCCGTTGGGGTAAGTTAGTGGGTAGGGTGACGTGGGGTAGGGCGGGTGCTTCGTTTCTGCTCCCCTCTGTGGGCAGGGATTCCTATCCCCTCTCTCTCTTAATTGCGACGCGGCACTCTGGCCCGCTAGCACCCACTGCGTCTTTCTTCTCTGCTCTCCCCCCCTCGCGGGGGGATCTGAGCTGCTAACCCGACATCCCCGTGAGGGGAAGTCAAAAACTCTAATTTCTTCAAAGTCCGCTCCTCCCCCTCCATTCCCCTGGGTTTTCTTTTCCCCCACTACACTTTGGTCTGCGTCAGCGGCCAGTGCAACCGCCACGATGCCAGGCAGGAGGGGTACGTTACCCCAAATGCGCAAGATTTATTAATAAATAATAAACTAGACAAAATACTTTGAGAAATTCGCTCAATATATGTTAACGTGACATAACTTGACATATATTCGGTGGTTTTTTAATAGTATTTTGTCTAGTTTATTATTTATAACACCTTTTCCCGAACTTACCGTGTTAAAGAGACAGTCGGTCGCCATTTAGAATTTTCCAATACATCGGTAAACACTGTATTCTTTTCGAGCTGAATAAACATGTTAAACTGAATAAAAACACGAAAATTATATCCAGTTTGGTAGAAAAGTAATTTATCTTGCCTTTGATAACATTTATTTGTTATATATTTGTTTATTGACAACTTTTTCGAATCTATGTGTACAGTAATACAAACCCTATAATTATTTCATGTCATTAAACGAAAAAAAAAAAAAAGAACAGATACTACACGTTTCCTTTTTTTACAGATATCATTGTCAAATAAAATGTATATTTATTTATAATTTGTTGTATTTTTAATCGTTTGCTGCAAACTTTAAATCGAGTATTAATCTTCTGTTTGAGAATATATGTTAAATTATCGATGGTTTTATATTGTATTTTTTTATTTATTTATAATTTTATTTCAGCATTTATTTAATATAGAATAACCACGTCGCTTATTTAATCATAAATAAAAAAAAAAAAAAAAAAAAAAATTATTCTATAAAAAGCATTTTCATTCCAAAATACTGAAATCGCCATTAAATAACCTGGAAAAGGGTTGATATGGCGTATAAGCAAAAGGCAGACTAAGAAATCAAGGGCAGATAATCGGAAATCTTGATTGTCTCCCTTGACGAACTTGTCTCCACGGAATTTCACGAGTGTTGTGGTCGGCGTTACGGAAATTACCGACCGTTTACTGATTTTATTTGTTTAGTTTTTTTCACCTTTGTTTGGTTGAGAGATGTTTGAGTACTCGTGCAGTTTATTGACCACCGGTGTGAAATATTAACGTCGTATTTATGTGTGCTTTCCACCTAACAGTCGAATGACGTTAAAATTGATTTACACACTCACTTGTAAAGTCGCCAATAGTAAGATGTCCAAAAATTACGAAAAAAGTTTACTCATTTTATTTGTTTAAATATTATATGTAGACTTTCACCTAACAAATTAAAAAATTAGAAGACGTTAATTTAGATTTAAATTAAAAATATTTGTCTGTCTGTCTGTCTATCTATCTAGCTGTACTGTATCTCTCCAACTACATCCTCTGTCTGTCTGTCTCTTTAACCTCGCATCGGCTCTCTGCTTGGTTCCTTATTTCAGCCCACCAAACTGGATATAATTTCCGTGTTTTTATTAAATTAAACATGTTTATTTAGCTCGAAAAAACAGTGTTTACCGATATATTGGAAAATTCAAAATGGCGACCGACTCTATCTTTAACACGGTAAGTTCGGAAAAAGATGTAATAAATAATAAACCAGACAAAATACTGTTAGAAATTCGCTCAATATATGTTAACGTGACATAACTTGACATATATTGGGTGGTTTTTTAATAGTATTTTGTCTAGTTTATTATTTATAACACCTTTTCCCGAACTTACCGTGTTAAAGAGACAGTCGGTCGCCATTTTGAATTTTCCAATACATCGGTAAACACTGTATGCTTTTCGAGCTGAATAAACATGTTAAATTGAATAAAAACACGAAAATTATATCCAGTTTGGTAGAAAAGTAATTTATCTTGCCTTTGATAACATTTATTTGTTATATATTTGTTTATTGACAACTTTTTCGAATCTATGTGTACAGTAATACAAACCCTATAATTATTTCATGTCATTAAACGAAAAAAAAAAAAAGAACAGATACTACACGTTTCCTTTTTTTACAGATATCATTGTCAAATAAAATGTATATTTATTTATAATTTGTTGTATTTTTAATCGTTTGCTGCAAACTTTAAATCGAGTATTAATCTTCTGTTTGAGAATATGTGTTAAATTATCGATGGTTTTATATTGTATTTTTTTATTTATTTATAATTTTATTTCAGCATTTATTTAATATAGAATAACCACGTCGCTTATTTAATCATAAATAAAAAAAAAAAAAAAAAAAATTATTCTATAAAAAGCATTTTCATTCCAAAATACTGAAATCGCCATTAAATAACCTGGAAAAGGGTTGATATGGCGTATAAGCAAAAGGCAGACTAAGAAATCAAGGGCAGATAATCGGAAATCTTGATTGTCTCCCTTGAAGAACTTGTCTCCACGGAATTTCACGAGTGTTGTGGTCGGCGTTACGGAAATTACCGACCGTTTACTCATTTTATTTGTTTAAATAATATTATATGTAGACTTTCACCTAACAAATTAAATAAGAAGACGTTAATTTAGATTTAAATTAAAAATATTTCTCTGTCTGTCTGTCTATCTATCTATCTAGCTGTACTGTATCTCTCCAACTACATCCTCTGTCTGTCTGTCTCTTTAACCTCGCATCGGCTCTCTGCTTGGTTCCTTATTTCAGCCCACCAAATTAGTTCAGTTTTTTTATATTTTTTTTTTATTCATAATTTGATTTCAGTATTTATTTAATATAGAATAACCGGGTGTGTATTAGTACTGGACTGGACACATAGATTCGAAACAGTTGTCAAAAAACAAATATATAACAAATAAATGTTATCAAAGGCAAGATAAATTACTTTTTTACCAAACTGTATATAATTTTCGTGTTTTTATTAAATTAAACATGTTTATTCAGCTCGAAAAAACAGTGTTTACCGATATATTGGAAAATTCAAAATGGCGACCGACTCTATCTTTAACACGGTAAGTTCGGAAAAAGATGTAATAAATAATAAACCAGACAAAATACTGTTAGAAATTCGCTCAATATATGTTAACGTGACATAACTTGACATATATTGGGTGGTTTTTTAATAGTATTTTGTCTAGTTTATTATTTATAACACCTTTTCCCGAACTTACCGTGTTAAAGAGAGAATCGGTCGCCATTTCGAATTGATATTTAAAAAAAAAAAAAAAAAAAAGAATCCTAGCTACTGAGTTGTAGTCGACAATCGTAACATATCCCAAAATTACGAAAATGCAATCATTAAAGAATTTCCTAATTTTTTGTTTATTACAACAACATTGCAAGAGTAAGATTAGTAAATGTGGATGTGTATTTTCCCCCCTAAAGTCCAACCCTATCCTCACCGTGGTAGGGGGGTGTAACGTTGTAGTTGAACAACAACTACACGGCTAAATGGGCTCTGGCAAAACAAAATCCAGGAAATGACGTCCGTCATCTGGTCGTCTTTTTATACGCTTGCATGTGGCGAGCAAAGAAGACGTGTTAAGGAAGGAGCAGGCTGAAAGGAGAACATTCCCCGAACAAAAAAAGAAAAATGGGCCTTACCCTATCCCTTTCCCTTATCCTAACCCTAACCCCTCCCGTTTGCTTCCAAGGCCCCATTTGAGCGTGTTCTCCTCCGCAGGCCTGCTTCTCCAAGTTTCCCCGACTTTGCAGGTAACTGGTTTGGAGGCTTTCTAAAGCTCTTTTATCAGTGTCGGGGTGTTGAGTCCACACTTCCAGCTCAACAAATACCTGCAGTGCAAGGTGCGCTTCTCCGAATTTCCCCGAAGAGGGAGCGACACGTGCTCGTGTTTCTACTGTGTAATGCATGCGTGCCTCCACTTGACTACGGATGACTAGAGTAATACTAAAATAGTTTGTGTGTGCTCACAAGCTGCTTGAAGGGCGCTGGTAATATTATTCCTACTATCTATCAACTACGAGCTGGGGCGGTAATGCAATGATGGACCTCCGATTAATAATATCCGATACGATAGTAGGAATGGCAGTTTTGTGAGCTTTCATAGGCTCTTCCACATTCACGCACAATCTTGTGGTATCTCTCTAGGAATCCTGTTGGGTAGAGAGAACAAGAAGTCCCTTCCCTCGTTTTGGAAGGTTGTTCGCAGCAACGCTTGTTTTATATGGTGCCCTCTTTAGGGAGTTCAACACCTTGTTGTACGGAACCCGATCAAAATCCAGTTAATGATGGCATGAGTTTGTTGCGTCCGTCATCTGGTCGTCTTTTTATACGCTTGCATGTGGCGAGCAGAAAAGACGTGCTCGAGCAGGCTGGAAGGAGAACACTCCCCCGAAAGAGAAAAATGGGCCTCCCTCTCTCCCGTGTGCTTCCATCAAGGCCCAAATTGTGTGTGTTCTCCTTCGCAGGCCTGGTCCTCCAACTTTCCTCGACTTTGCAGGTAACTAATCTGGAGCTTTTCTAAAGCTCTTTTCTCAGTGTCGAGGTGTTGAGTCAACTCCCAGCTCAACAAATACCTGCAGCGCAAGGTGCGCTTTTCCGAATTCCCCCGAAGAGGGAGCGACACGTGCTCGTGTTTCTACTATGTAATTCACGCGTGCCTCCACTCGACTACGGACGACTAGAGTAATACTGCTATTAGTTTGCGTGTGCTCACAAGCTGCTTGAAGGGCGCTGGTAATATTATTCCTACTATCTATCAACTACGAGCTGGGGCGGTAATGCAATGATGGACCTCCGATTAATAATATCCGATACGATAGTAGGAATGGCAGTTTTGTGAGCTTTCATAGGCTCTTCCACATTCACGCACAATCTAGTGGTATCTCTCTAGGAATCCTGTTGGGTAGAGAGAACAAAAAGTCCCTTCCCTCGTTTTGGAAGGTTGTTCACAGCAACGCTTGTTTTATATGGTGACCTCTTTAGGTAGTTCAACACCTTGCTCTCCTTGACTCTTCTCATTGTCGAGGTTCTGAGTCCGGTTCCAGGTGTACAAATAGGTGCAAGTCTGGATAGGGAATCTCCCCAAGTGGGTGAGCCTACGCTCTTTCTTATCAGGCGACACGTGCTCGTGTTACTACATAATGCATGCATGGCTCCATTCGACCAGGAACGACTAGAGTAATACTACCATTAGTTTGTGTGTTCTCACAAGCTGCCTGAAGGGCGCTGGTAATATTATTCCTACTATCTATCAACTACGAGCTGGGGCGGTAATGCAATGATGGACCTCCGATTAATAATATCCGATACGATAGTAGGAATGGCAGTTTTGTGAGCTTTCATCACCTCCTCCTCATTCACGCACAATCTTGTGGTATCTCTCTAGGAATCGTGTTGAGTAGAGAGAACACTTCCGTTTTCTGCTCCGCCTTTTATTCCGAGTAGAAACCGCCTTTTTCGGAGGATGTTCGTAGCAATGCATGTTTTATGTAGCGCTCCACTTTGGGGAGATCATCACCTACCTGGCCAGACTGTCCTTTCCTGTACGGTACCTGGTAACTAGTGGATTCCACCCTTTCCCTCCTTTTTCAGTTTGATGGCGACCACGACCAGCCAGAGGTGAGTAAAGCATCAAGCGTTTCTTCTTTTCGGTTTCAGTTTTTGTAATTGACAAGTTTAATTTTCCTCTTTTGTATTACTGCAGCTTCTAGTTAGAATCAGCACAAGTCCTCAGTTAAGTATTTCTTTCGTTGTGTTGCTAGTGATTAAAACGAATTCCTTTCTGCTTATATTTCCTTTAACCAACTTTAGCAAGTCTAACCAAAAATATTCACCCATGCTTGATCATAACCAGAATTATTTTTCTGTTACAGGTATTTTATTTTATTACTACATAATGCATGCATGGCTCCATTCGACCAGGAACGACTAGAGTAATACTACCATTAGTTTGCGTGTGCTCACAAGCTGCTTGAAGGGCGCTGGTAATATTATTCCTACTATCTATCAACTACGAGCTGGGGCGGTAATGCAATGATGGACCTCCGATTAGTAATATCCGATACGATAGTAGGAATGGCAGTTTTGTGAGCTTTCATAGGCTCTTCCACATTCACGCACAATCTTGTGGTATCTCTCTAGGAATCCTGTTGGGTAGAGAGAACAAGAAGTCCCTTCCCTCGTTTTGGAAGGTTGTTCGCAGCAACGCTTGTTTTATATGGTGCCCTCTTTAGGGAGTTCAACACCTTGTTGTACGGAACCCGATCAAAATCCAGTTAATGATGGCATGAGTTTGTTGCGTCCGTCATCTGGTCGTCTTTTTATACGCTTGCATGTGGCGAGCAGAAAAGACGTGCTCGAGCAGGCTGGAAGGAGAACACTCCCCCGAAAGAGAAAAATGGGCCTCCCTCTCTCCCGTGTGCTTCCATCAAGGCCCAAATTGTGTGTGTTCTCCTTCGCAGGCCTGGTCCTCCAACTTTCCTCGACTTTGCAGGTAACTAATCTGGAGCTTTTCTAAAGCTCTTTTCTCAGTGTCGAGGTGTTGAGTCAACTCCCAGCTCAACAAATACCTGCAGCGCAAGGTGCGCTTTTCCGAATTCCCCCGAAGAGGGAGCGACACGTGCTCGTGTTTCTACTATGTAATTCACGCGTGCCTCCACTCGACTACGGACGACTAGAGTAATACTGCTATTAGTTTGCGTGTGCTCACAAGCTGCTTGAAGGGCGCTGGTAATATTATTCCTACTATCTATCAACTATGAGCTGGGGCGGTAATGCAATGATGGACCTCCGATTAATAATATCCGATACGATAGTAGGAATGGCAGTTTTGTGAGCTTTCATAGGCTCTTCCACATTCACGCACAATCTAGTGGTATCTCTCTAGGAATCCTGTTGGGTAGAGAGAACAAAAAGTCCCTTCCCTCGTTTTGGAAGGTTGTTCACAGCAACGCTTGTTTTATATGGTGACCTCTTTAGGTAGTTCAACACCTTGCTCTCCTTGACTCTTCTCATTGTCGAGGTTCTGAGTCCGGTTCCAGGTGTACAAATAGGTGCAAGTCTGGATAGGGAATCTCCCCAAGTGGGTGAGCCTACGCTCTTTCTTATCAGGCGACACGTGCTCGTGTTACTACATAATGCATGCATGGCTCCATTCGACCAGGAACGACTAGAGTAATACTACCATTAGTTTGTGTGTTCTCACAAGCTGCCTGAAGGGCGCTGGTAATATTATTCCTACTATCTATCAACTACGAGCTGGGGCGGTAATGCAATGATGGACCTCCGATTAATAATATCCGATACGATAGTAGGAATGGCAGTTTTGTGAGCTTTCATCACCTCCTCCTCATTCACGCACAATCTTGTGGTATCTCTCTAGGAATCGTGTTGAGTAGAGAGAACACTTCCGTTTTCTGCTCCGCCTTTTATTCTGAGTAGAAACCGCCTTTTTCGGAGGATGTTCGTAGCAATGCATGTTTTATGTAGCGCTCCACTTTGGGGAGATCATCACCTACCTGCCCAGACTGTCCTTTCCTGTACGGTACCTGGTAACTAGTGGATTCCACCCTTTCCCTCCTTTTTCAGTTTGATGGCGACCACGACCAGCCAGAGGTGAGTAAAGCATCAAGCGTTTCTTCTTTTCGATTTCAGTTTTTGTAATTGACAAGTTTAATTTTCCTCTTTTCCATTACTGCAGCTTCTAGTTAGAATCAGCACAATCCTCAGGTAAGTATTTCTTTCGTTGTGTTGCTAGTGATTAAAACGAATTCCTTTCTGCTTATATTTCCTTTAACCAACTTTAGCAAGTCTAACCGAAAATATTCACCCATGCTTGATCATAGCCAGAATTATTTTTCTGTTACAGGTATTTTATTTTAATAAAAATTAACAAAATAATTAACATACACTCAGTAAAATGCAATGTACTAAAGTAACATAAATAAAACAAAAACAAAATGTAAAAATAATAATGCAAAATACAAGTAGTTATTACAGGTTTCAACAGCAACAGCCATGACCCTGTCATCCCAATATTGGATGCAGTTCCAGAAAGTCATAAAGTAAGTATTGATATCTTCTTCTAATTATAATTTTTTAAAAAAAGAAAATTTCACAAAAAATAAAATACTGTGATCTAAAGGAAAATAAACCGAAAACAAAATGTAAAAATAATAATGCAAAATACAAGTAGTTATTACAGGTTTCAACAGCAACAGCCATGACCCTGTCATCCCAATATTGGATGCAGTTCCAGAAAGTCATAAAGTAAGTATTGATATCTTCTAATTATAATTTTTTTAAAAAAGAAAATTTCACAAAAAATAAAATACTGTGATCTAAAGGAAAATAAACCGAAAAAAATAAATGTAAAAATAATAATGCAAAATACAAGTAGTTATTACAGGTTTCAACAGCAACAGCCATGACCCTGTCATCCCAATATTGGATGCAGTTCCAGAAAGTCATAAAGTAAGTATTGATATCTTCTTCTAATTATAATTGTTTAAAAAAAGAAAATTTCACAAAAAATAAAATACTGTGATCTAAAGGAAAATAAACCGAAAACAAAATGTAAAAATAATAATGCAAAATACAAGTAGTTATTACAGGTTTCAACAGCAACAGCCATGACCCTGTCATCCCAATATTGGATGCAGTTCCAGAAAGTCATAAAGTAAGTATTGATATCTTCTTCTAATTATAATTTTTTAAAAAAAGAAAATTTCACAAAAAATAAAATACTGTGATCTAAAGGAAAATAAACCGAAAACAAAATGTAAAAATAATAATGCAAAATACAAGTAGTTATTACAGGTTTCAACAGCAACAGCCATGACCCTGTCATCCCAATATTGGATGCAGTTCCAGAAAGTCATAAAGTAAGTATTGATATCTTCTTCTAATTATAATTGTTTAAAAAAAGAAAATTTCACAAAAAATAAAATACTGTGATCTAAAGGAAAATAAACCTAAAAAAAAATGTAAAAATAATAATGCAAAATACAAGTAGTTATTACAGGTTTCAACAGCAACAGCCATGACCCTGTCATCCCAATATTGGATGCAGTTCCAGAAAGTCATAAAGTAAGTATTGATATCTTCTTCTAATTATAATTTTTAAAAAAAAGAAAATTTCACAAAAAATAAAATACTGTGATCTAAAGGAAAATAAATAAAACAAACAAACCAAAAAAAGAAAAAAACAATTAAAAAAAAAGAAAAAGTTATTCAAGTTTTCAGCACCAGCAGCAGCAACACCCATGACCCCTCTCATCCCCATCTTGGAAGCAGTTCCAGAAATTCCTAAAGTAAGTAATAATATATTTTTTTTTTTATAAGCAACTCCAACTTCCCATCGAATTCATAAAGGTTTCATTTATTGTATCAATGTGTCTTGGTGGTGCTGCAACCACTACCTTGATTTATTTCTAATTTTCTAGTGATTGTTGAGACTTCAGGACTCTAAACCACCTTTTAGCACTTGTTTTGTACCAGCTGCTGAATTTGCTTTGTTTTAGATGGGTTTCAGTTAATTTCTTAATTTACTTGATTTCTTTTTTGTCTAATGACTTTTGATGATTCCAGCTTCTAATTAGCCCTTTCTTTTCTTGTTCTCCAGTACCGTTGAACATTACTCGCTTTTTTCGCACCTGATAAATTTTGCTAATTTCTTTTTTCTCTTTTTGTTCCAGACTTTATCCTGTCTATTAACTTTTATTCTCTTTCTAGTTCTCTTGCAGCGTTGAACATTACTTGTTTTTTTAGTTATTTTTACTAATGAGTGTTGAGACTTGAAGATTCTAAAAGAGCATTTCTTTACAGCACCTGATGAATTTTTTCTTATAATGTCCTATTTACTTGATTTCTTTTTTGTCTAATGACTTTTGATTAGGGGTAGGCTATAGAAACAAAATTTTTCAAATAAATGCCAAAACTGGCTTATTACCTTCATTTATATGTAAATAGATGGGAACAAGTGATTTTGTTCAAACGGGTCAAAATTGGAGGGTCGCTGGCCCCAAACGTGATTTGACCGCGTCAACGCGTGAAAATAGCCCAAATTTCGGCCCCGAACACACTTAATCATTTATTGAAAGCCACAGGGTGCATTTTTTCGCTATAAATGCATTTGTATCATTAAATCTAACATTCCCATTGGCTATCCCACAAGTAGGGTTTTTTTTTTTTTAGGGTATCTCAGAGTCCAAAATGGGTCAAATTACCCCAAAATTAGCCAAAAATGGTCGGAAATCACAGATTTTCCAAAATGCACATCCCATGGGCTCAAAGACACCTCTACATGGCAGAAACTGTTGGGAAATGCTTGAAGCAGGCACTCTCCTAACTTTTGCACTGTTAATGAGGGGTATAAGGACCTTTAAAAGGGGCTAAATATGGCCGATTTAGCCAATGAGTCAAAAAGTCCCTAAGAATCAACATAGGTTGTCAAAAAGGGGCTTAATTTGAGTTATAGATGGAAAATTACCAAATAAGGAAATGTTTTCTTTCTGTATCAATGGAATGGCATCTTTAAATAGTCACGATAACATTGCATAGCATTAATTGTGAATTTGATTGAACTAAGATTATAATTACGACGATTGGACTTATCTTCTGCTTGATTCTCTTCCAACTGAGGCTGAATGTGTTCAAGCTGTGCAGCAACATCATGCTGCCAAATATGGTACCACGACACAGAAAAATCATATTGACCAGTTCTCCTTGCGATTACTACAATTGTGGCAGAAAGCCTTTGGAAGTGATGTTCGTTATGTTACAATACCTGGGATAAAACATAAACTTGATCGATGGCTAAAAATTTACGATAAAGATGTCTACGAAGCAAAGGGTTCCAGACGTGTGAATATAATTAAATGGAAACGAGAGCACCATGTCCTTCTCAATATACTTTCAAAAGATGTGAATCCTGATGAATTTGATGTACATGAACGAAGATTCTTTGCCGATCAAAAGTCTCTCTCTCTCGCAAATGGCTCATTGTGCCAGAGCATGATACCTCAAACAATTTGAACTACTCATTAAACAGATCGGGTACAATCCGTAGCACTGTCCCATGTACCGAGATCGCCAGCCAAACACATGTCACTTACAATCTGCGAACTGGTGCACGGAATTTCCAGGAGTCAATCAAAATAGCTGTAGCAAATTCCTGTGCTGCAGCCAACATTTAATGCATTATATTGATATTTTACTGTTGAATGATTTTAAAGTAATGTGAAGTGAAGCTGTGTCTTGAAATAAGAAAATAATTCCTTTGCTAATTACTCATAGCTTTTATCAAGTTATTCAATATATTGGTTACAAATCTAGAAATAGCGAATCGAGGGCCATTTTCATCAATTTTGGGGTAACTATGAGAACACTATGAATTCAGACTCTTCTTGGACAGCATTTTATTGACATTCAATGTTCAATTTACAATTAATTACTTTCTGAGAAGTTGATGTAGTAAAGTTACAATGTTTCTAAACAGTATCATTGATGAATGAACTAATGATTCATATGTTATGTACCGTAAAGCGTAATTTTGTCATTTTTGGATTGTTTTGACCCTTTTTACATCCCCCAAAGATCTCTAAATACAAATGGAAGTCTTCCAACTGTAAAAAGCCATACAGGAGTTTTTATAGGAGCCCGATGAGATATAATACCTGCATTTTGGGGATTATCCGTGATTTTCATTCATTTTTGGCTAATTTTTGGGTAAATTTGACCCATTTTGAACCCTTAAGATACCTTGAAAAGCCCTATATAGGTGGGATAGAATGTTAGATTTAAATTTATAGAGCCATTTATGGTCAAAAATTGCACCCTGTGTGTCTTGGGAGGTGCATTTTGGAAAATCCGTGATTTCCAACCATTTTTGGCTAGTTTTGGGGTAATTTTGACCCATTTTGGACTCTGAGATACCCTAAAAAAAAAAAACCCTACTTGTGAGATAGCCAATGGGAATGTTAGATTTAATGATACAAATGCATTTATAGTCAAAAAATGCATCCTGTGGCTTTCAATAAATGATTAAGTGTGTTCGGGGCCGAAATTTGGGCCATTTTCACGTGTTGACGCGGTCAAATCACGTTTGGGGCCAGCGACCCTCCAATTTTTTTGTTCCCATCTATTTACATATAATAAGCCACTTTTGGCATTTATTTGAAAAATTTTGTTTCTATAGCCTACCCCTATTTTGATGATTCCAGCTTCTAATTGGCCCTTTCTTTTCTTGTTCTCCAGTACCGTTGAACATTACTCGCTTTTTTCGCACCTGATAAATTTCGCTAATTTCTTTTTTCTCTTTTTGTTCCAGACTTTATCCTGTCTATTAACTTTTATTCTCTTTCTAGTTCTCTTGCAGCGTTGAACATTACTTGTTTTTTTTTACTTATTTTTACCATACGCACAGATTTGGTAAAGTTAGCCGAAAACAATTATATATAACATTTCTTCAGTTTGAACTCATTTTTGCCGAGAGAGATAGGTTTCCTTGTTCATGTGGATTTGTATGTAAATGCATGAACAATATGCTTTGTAATTATATACAAATATTTACATTACTATTTTTTTTTTTTTTTTTTTTATTACAATTTCACCCCAAACAAGGCACTTTGCCACTATCAGGGGGAAACATCTACTAGGGTACTATGTAGGGATTTGGGCAGGGAGGTGTTGGTTCACGTTGCACTTGAACTTATGCATGTCAGTACAGTTGGGGAAGCAGTGACCTGGAATGGAATTCCAAATTCTAGCAGTTCTGGGGAAGAAACTACTGGAGTAGAAAGATCTTTTAAATGTAGGGATCTCTACAGTGTGGGGGTGGGATTTTGCAGCTTGTCAGGTCTGTCGAGGGTGTTTACGTTGTGGGGGCACAAGTGCTTGCAGTTCATCAGAGCATTCACCATTATAATACTTGTAGAACAGGCAGAGGGATGCAACGTTTCGACGATGGGACAGAGGCTGAAGCTTAGATGCCAGTTTAGGGCCTATCAGATTTGCGACTCTCTTTTGAACCCTGTCAAGGAGTGAGAGACTAGTAGCCGATGCACCAGCCCAAATATGACAGCAATACTCCATACATGGGCGAATAGTGGCCTTGAGAGAGAGCCCACCTTCCTCGCAGCGGCCCTGGCAATGCTCTCGATATAATTGTTCCAGCTATAATTATCATTTTCATTATGGATCAGTAATATAATTTTACTACTGTTAATATATTCTAATAAATTATAATATATTAAATAACTATAAAAACTAAAACTAATAATTAAAAACAAAAAAAATCATGATTAGATACTAAAACATAACTTATAAATTAGCGCTAAATTAAATTATAACTGATCAAATAATAAACACTAAACCTCGACATAAATGTAAATATCAAAATGTTAAATTGTATAAATACTGAAAGATTAAACACTAATACTAAAATAATACTTTAAAACCAAAAATATACCAGAGAATAAGTGATAAGCTGTTCTAAAAATATCTTGCTGATCCATATAAAAAAATGATAATAATAATGGCATATTAAAAATTAGCAATTATTAGAATAACGATTGCGCTCAAATTCGAGTTTGCCCTTTACACGCCTTTGCAGTAATATTTATGCCCCAAAACTGAAAAATGTGGCTGATTACTTGGACCTGAAAGTTCTAAACTAGCATAATTGTCTGGCATCTCAGTACTTTGTACAAAACTAGCATTTTAGCCGTGGGAGTTTGGGGGTTTTGTGTTGAGCCAAACAAGGAAAAACGCGTGGTAGCAGGGAGGAAGGCTAGAACCCGTTACGTGTTTGCGTGTATGACCACTGGCAGTGACGTAGGTTTAAATTAAAGCTAGAGAAAAGAAAGCACGGCATGACTTACAAATACATCGTGGATTAAAGCAACCCCCTAGCTATTTGTCGCGTGAAGTAATAATTACACTTATATATATTTTTCCTTTATTTTTAACTTTGACACAGTAACCATTATTGATTAAGGGTCATATGAATTTATTACGTTAGATCCATGGCCAAGGAAACTATATCTAACATTTCAATGGTTTATACTATAAGTTGTACACTTTCACTTTTATAGATATATCCATTTCAAAATTACTCGGACTTGTAGCGACATGATTCCATTTCCGTTGGATTAAAACTTGTCTCTTTTTTCTTTTTTTTTTTTTTTTAGCAACCAGCCGAAACTTCTCCCAGAAGAAGACCACTCCCATCCAAAATTTCTACAAGAACAGGATAGCCGCCGCCACTTCAGGGTCCTGGATATGACCTTAAACTGTATCCGATGGTAAAGCTCCATAAGCGGGCTTGGGGAGTGTGGAGCCACCCTTTAATTACCATTGCTCCCAGGTCCACTCTGACCCGGAGTGGTAGTACCTGTTAGGGTCCCCACTGTGGGTTACATATTTTTCTTCTAATAAACCTTTTAAAACTATAAGTCTATTTTCTGTGTTATCTATTTGTTATACATCATGTTTATTGATATCTGGTAAACGATTTATAAGCCCCGAATTTAACTGTGATATTCGTTTTCAGCATACTCGAAAACATTAAAAAAAAATCGACATAGAATTACATATCAAATATAAAAAAAAAAAAAAGCTAACCCTGACCCCCAGCCCTAATCCATCCTAGAGACAATTTGATCAAAGAGGAGCAGCATGAATATCAGCAATAATGTATGCAAAAAAAAAAAAAATTACTTAATATTGGTTTGAACTATAAAGAACTCTGCACTTGGTGAGTTTTGGTCATTTTTGGATATATTACTATTTTCGGCATGACCATTAAATACTTAATATTGGTTTTGTCTTTAAAAGTCAAACAGCATTTTTGAAGTAGTTTTTAACAAACATACAAATTACTTTGAACTATAAAGAACTCTGCACTTGTAGAGTTTTCGTAATTTTTGGATATATTACTATTTTCGACGTGACAATTAACTACGTATGGAGGTTGGCTTTGTTTTAATATGCAGGGAGACGACGGTCTCATGACAGTCACCTCGGTCTTGTTCTAATTTGAGCCTGAACACTTGTTATGTTCCAAAGTAAATAAACGCTTTAAAATAAGTTAAAACAAAAAGAACTTCTCAGATATTAATCAAGGCAGATAATTCAAGTCAGAGTTACCTTTAGGAAACCATATGAAAATATACTCACAAATACATGTATATATATACATATATATGTGTGTGCTTTCTCAAGGGAGATAATAAAAATAAGAGTTATCTCCCTTGAAAATGTACTAACAAATATATATATATATAGTAATTTATGAAATATATATGGCGATTAAGCTACACTGAATATTCGGCGTTTCATCCACTATAGGATTTGTCAGGCTAACGAATCCTATAGTGGATGAAACGCCGAATATTCAGTGTAGCTTAATCACCATATATGTTTCATAACGAGCTCTACCAACGTATTGAGCAGTTTTGAAGTAAATACTTAAAGTTTATGCATAAATCTATACTTTCGTATATTAATTTTATGTGAGTAAATGAAGTAGTTATATATATATATATATACAACTTCTTAATTTACTCACCTAAAATTAATATACGAATATTCGTTTTCAGCATTCCTGACCAAATTGAGGGTTGGCCCCTTTCATATTCCGGCTGTACAAACATGGTCACCAGTGATTTACATGTCAAAATACACACATTAATAAAACTAGATCCAAAACTATTTGTCTCTGCTAATTTTCATTGCGATATTCGTTTTCAGCATACCTGAACAAACTACGGTTGGCCCCATGTTTAACTGGCTTAACAAAGTCACTTTTTCCTGATTAAAACATTTTAATTTGAACCAATGACCCAACGGGTCAATTTTTTCAAAATCTTTTTTTTTTTTTTTTTATTAATCTTTTTTGGGTTTGTATTACTATTATTATTGAACAACAATAAAGTATTTTTTTAACAAAATTCTCATTGCACCCCCAGGGGCTCTAAAGGGGTCAAAAATGCCCCAAAATGACACTTTTTCCCCATAACTTTGTATCCGTCCATTAGATTTCACTGAAACTTGGTCAAAATGTGAGGGAAATTGGTTTCAAATATACATTCAGTATCAAATATATATTCAGTATCGCTGACTCTGGCAAAATTCTGGTTTGCGTCCCCCCAAGAACTGGACTTAGTCGATTTTTGACAAAATTTAAAAACAAAAAAATTGCCTCACAGACCATGACACATTTTTGGTCATCGATCCCTCTAATTTCACTCGTAGAGAGGGGGGACACGCATGCGCGGCTTGTTACATTTACACTTTTATGGAGATCGTTAAAATCATATGAAAATTTTTTTTCAATTATTTTTGTGAAAAACATTTAATAAACAATTCTTAATTCATATTCGTATCACAATACAACAATGTCATTAGCCCGATAAATTTAATTTTTCTGATATATTGGTGTATGAAATACAGGCTTAAGGTTAAACATACAAAATATATTGGTCACCTGACTTATCGGAGAGGGACCTATGTTTTTATTGACGTCATTTTGTCCATTGTTTTTCATCTGGTAGTTTGGATGATTCCTGGATAGCCGTCCATTACTTTTTTCTGAAATGTTGCCACAAGTTGTACTTCAATACGTAGATGCTGATGCAATTCTTTATCTATATAAAAGCCAGGTACGTCCAAAGATGGCGTACTGTTGCCACATCTGGGCAGGAGCTGCTAGAAAGGAGGGGATGTCCTTTTCTCTTCTCTGCAACCTCTTTCTCACAGAAGAGATGCTGCGAGTTTGTTTCTGCTTTATCATTATTTTCATGGCAGGTGCTTGACTGAGCTCCAATCTATGCCCCCCCCCTCGCCAAACTTTCACAAGAAACACCCGTCTAGCAGAAAACACTATCAATAATTACCCCCACTCTTTATCTGTGCCTAAACCTAAACATAGATTCCATGAACAAAGCTTTCTCAGAACTGCACGCCTGTAGAATTGTCTTCCGTTTTCCTGCTTTCCAGCTGACTACAATATGGTTGTCTTCAAGTCTAACGTAAACAAGTTTTTGATGAGCTGTTCCATATAAGTTAACAAATTTACCGAATTTCCATTACTAACAGTTACTATATTGTCCAATTTCTACGGTACTCTTTAACCCTTATCCTCGAGTGGCCTCTTGGCCTTGAAAAGTGGTGATGTCTATGTAAAAAAAAAAAAAAAAAAAGTGTACAACAATAAAGTTAAACGCCCCAAAGTGGCAAAAAATGACACCTTTGCTCCATAACTCCATCCATTAGATTTCACTGAAACTTGATCAAAATGTGAAGACAATTGTTCCAACTATACATTCAGTATCGCTGACCCTGGCAAAATTCTGGTTTGTGTCCCCCAGCAGCTGAACTTAATCGTTTTTTTTTTTATAAAAATTAAAAACAAAAAAGTCGTCTCACGAAGCACGACTTATTTTTGGTCATCAATCCCTCACATTCCCCTCGTAGAGAGGGGGGGGGACACAACACGCGCGGCTTGTTTTTTTCTAATTATTTTATCATTGCAATAATTCCCAAATGATATCCATGATGTATGAAAATCTCGTTTGTACTACTATACACATAGATTTGAAAAAGTTGTCAAAAAAACAAATATATAACAAATAAATGTTATCAAAGGCAAGATAAGTTACTTTTCTACCTAACTGGATAATTTTTAATGTTTTTATTTAATGTAACATTTTTATTCAGCTCGAAAAACGTACAGTGTTTACCAACGTATTGGAAAATTTAAAATGGCGACTCTCTCTTTGACACGGTAAGTTTGAGAAAAGGAGTTAAAAATAAAAAAAACTATACAAAATACTGCTAAAAACCCACCGAATATATGTCAGCCTATGTCACGGTAACATATAATGAGCGAGTTTCTAACAGTATTTTGTGTAGTTTTTTATTTTTAACTCTTTTCCCCAAACTTACCGTTTCAAGAGAGTCAGGCGCCATTTTAAATTTTCCAATACATCGGTAAACACTGTTTATCGAGCTGAATAAACATGTTACATTAAATAAAAACACTAGAAAATTATATCCAGTAAGGTAGAAAAGTAACTTATCTTGCCTTTGATAACATTTATTTGTTATATATTTGTTTTTTTGACAACTTTTTCGAATCTATGTGTACAGTAATACAAACCCTCAAAATCTATATCAATATTCTTGAAATTTTTAAAGCAGTTAGAAAACACATCAAACTATAATTAGGAAGCTTTTTATTTCGTTATTTTTTTTTTTCTATTTATTAAGTGAAAGGTATTTTTTACGAGTTGCTCCAGCATAAACAGCCTATGGAATAAACATCTTCAACCTCGAAAATAGAAATCAACAAATTTATGGAATTTGGTGCTTCTGCATTTATTGAACCGTGTTATTTTTAAATAGTATTTTCAAGTTAAATTAAAGTTTTACGACATTTTTATTTTATTAATTTGTTAACTGATAGTACAGAATAGTTACAAAACACCCTCCTCTCCCCATGTTAAGAATGGCTTTCGAAATAATAGCATTATTATTTCAGCACGGTTCAATAAGTGCACAAGTACCTGGAATTTTCTTCGAAATTTCGTAACGCAGCTTATCAAATTAAAACTAAATATAACATTTGCTGACTTATTTTACCTGTTGAATACACATACCCACTAATATATATATATATATATATATATATATATATATATATATATATAACTTTCTGTAAGACATTTATTTGAAATGGAAACGGCATTTTGCAGTTAAGACAACAAAACAAAAATGAAGTAACGTTTCGTATTTCAATCCAGAGGTACGAAAAAGTTGTCAAAAACAAATGTTATCAAAGGTAAGATAAGTTTACGTTTCTACCTAACTGGATACTTTTTAGTTTTTTTTTTTTGTTTTTGTTTTTTTTTGCTTTTTTTAATGTCGAACTGAATAAATATGTTACATTTAAATAAAAACAGTAAAAACTTATTCAGTTAGGTAGAAAAGTAACTTATCTTGCTTAATGCTTTGCATAACATTTATTTGTTATATATACATATTTTTTTTTTTTGACAGAAGTTTACATATTTAATAGTAATGCGATATTCCAAATTTAATCCATAACATTTTCAAAAGCCAATAATTATGAAGTACTAACAGTAAATATGAGTCATGAATGCTCTCTTTGAAAAATAAGCTCTCTTAACCTCACCTATAACCCCAGTCTCCTCCTAAAACACTCTTTAACCCTAACAATAACCCTAAGTTCGAGTGGCAAGCCCCCCTCAACAAAATACCTCTGTAAGCCACATACAAGCATCTAAAACAAACAAACAAAAAATAGATCCTTCCTTAAAGAAAAATGCACATGATTTATCTCCCATAAAAATTAACTGTCCTAAAATGCTAGAATGGCCTGGAAATTGTGAATTATTTTGCATTAAATTTTTGTGAAACTAACCGCCCCCCCCTCTAATGTTGTTTTTGTTGTTTTTGTCAAGTCTTCAGTATGTTCACACATAATTTTCCTTAGCCCTACAATTAATTCAAAGTCCGAATGGCAACCCCCCCCATATTCTCATTGCATGGAAACCCTCTTAAAACCACACATAATCGTCTTAAAAAAACAAAAAGCATACAGGATTTATCCCCCATAGAAAAAAAAAAGTTAACTGCCCTAAAACGCTAGAATGACATGTAATGGGGAATTATTTTACATTAAATTCTAAAATAATTTGTTTATCTTTCATTAAAGTTTTTCATGGCATTTCATACATAATTACTTAAAAAGGTAGAATCACATTTTGGAGGGATGGTCAGAAGGGGTTGGGTGGGGTTAAACAGAAGGTGTTAATCTACAATAATACCAAAGAAATATTGCAATATATTCATTTTTAAATGGTCTTATGTTTAGATTTAAGTTTTTTGTACATAAAGCACATTACAATTCAACTTTGAGTTCTCCAACTTCTTTTCTGTTAATGGATACATGGCATTTTTAAGGAATTGCAGCATATTTATGCACATTTACTGCAGATTATTTGGAAACCATGAACTTTGGGAGATTTTCAGTTGCATATTCTGATTCCTTGCACAAAAATACACTTATATGGTAAATTTAATTTCTTAGTCTTGCGTTTTAACAAAGTTATGACAGTTTTACTGAAAAAGTAGTGTAAAAAATGTGATGAAACGCATATGGTCTTAAAGAGGGGAAAATATCCAAACGCGTGAGGCACAAAAATAGTCATAACTTCCTTAATTTTAATCAGATTTTTTAAATTTAAAAAGATTCTTTCTTAGCTCATCAAACTCTTTCTATGTATACTAATATTGAAATATTTTAAGCTATTTAAATTTTTTCATGTGTATTGCTTATATATGAAGTCTCAGGAAATATAAGAACTGTATAAATGTCTTCTCTCTCTCAGCACTATGGTTATATTTATTGTCCCAATATGAATCCTCCGTCATATCTCCTTAAATATGTCCCCAGCTATTCAACATTGACATTTGTTCGTTTTATAATTTATATTTTGGATGTAGCTTCGTTGTCGAATACCATTAGAATCATATGCCATCATTGTTATAATATGCGAGTGACCTCCCTTGGATGTAGCTTCGTTGTCAAATACCATTAGAATAATATACAATTATTGTTATAATATGCGAGTGACCTAACTTGGATGTAGCTTCGTTGTCAAATACCATTAGAATAATATACAATCATTGTTATAATATGCAAGTAACCTCCCTTGGATGTAGCTTCGTTGTCAAATACCATTAGAATAATATACCATCATTGTTATAATATGCGAATGACCTCCCTTGGATGTAGCTTCGTTGTCAAATACCATTAGAATAATATACAATTATTGTTATAATATGCGAGTGACCTAACTTGGATGTAGCTTCGTTGTCAAATACCATTAGATTAATATACAATTATTGTTATAATATGCGAGTGACCTACCTTGGATGTAGCTTCGTTGTCAAATACCATTAGAATAATATACAATTATTGTTATAATATGCGAATGACCTCCCTTGGATGTAGCTTCGTTGTCAAATACCATTAGAATAATATACAATTATTGTTATAATATGCGAGTGACCTACCTTGGATGTAGCTTCGTTGTCAAATACCATTAGAATAATATACAATTATTGTTATAATATGTAAGTGACCTCCCTTGGATGTAGCTTCGTTGTCGAATACCATTATGTTGTGTGTTGACTTTTCATTAAAAAAAAAAAAAATTTTTAATCAATTCTTTTTAGCTCTGAAACGTTAAAAAAAAGAATTTGCTAAAAAATTGTTTTAAATTTGTTGTTATTTGTTGTTATTTTTTATTTATTTTATTTATGACATGTTTTAAAAGTTTTCAACTACCGTGGAATTTCCAAGGGTTCTGCTAGTTATTATTATCATAATCAAACACATTTTCATTGAATTAATTAATGGTTATTATTATTGAAAGTCCTTCGGCAATATGATGTGTTAGATTAAAATTTTATATGAAAATAATTGGAACAATGTGAACAGTTATTTAATGTGTAATATTTACTTTAGTGCTTCCTTACAATAGCGTGTCGTCCTTATTATTTTTTAGTTTTTATGTATTATAATCTAGAAGCGTAAGCCATGTTAAGTTTCAGAACAGTTTCCGATGGTTCGTTGTTTTAAACAAGTCCTGAGAGGTGACTTGTTTGCAGTAGACAGTTCCACAGAGCAAAATATTCTTACCGTGTCGAGACGGAAAAAAAACATGTGAAATTGCTCCAGAAAGGGTTTAATATTTATGAAGCAATTCTGTTTTCTAATTGGTTGGTAGCAGAACGTGAATTAATTCGATTTGTCAGTTCCTAGCAGCATCGTTTATAAATAGAATCGTCCGACTGTGTGGGATCATACCCCATTACAAGTCCAAAATATTGCAACATATAATACATAAGTTATTTTATTTTATTTATTTTTTGCTGTTATTTAATAAATAAATTTTTTTGCTGTTATTTAATAAATAAATTTTTTTGCTGTTATTTAATAAATAAATTTTTTTGCTGTTATTTAATAAATAAATATTTTTGCTGTTATTTAATAAATAAATATTTTTGCTGTTATTTAATAAATAAATTTTTTTGCTGTTATTTAATAAATAAATTTTTTTGCTGTTATTTAATAAATAAATTTTTTTGCTGTTATTTAATAAATAAATTTTTTTGCTGTTATTTAATAAATAAATTTTTTTTCTGTTATTTAATAAATAAATTTTTTTTCTGTTATTTAATAAATAAATATTTTTGCTGTTATTTAATAAATAAATATTTTTGCTGTTATTTAATAAATAAATTTTTTTGCTGTTATTTAATAAATAAATTTTTTTGCTGTTGTTTAATAAGTAAATTTTTTTGCTGTTATTTAATAAATAAATTTTTTTGCTGTTATTTAATAAATAAATTTTTTTGCTGTTATTTAATAAATAAATTTTCAAATGAAATTGTTTAATCAATTAAGTTTTAAGCATTATTTTTGTGATTCTCATTATTTGATAAAACTTTGTTACATAAAATAAATTAGTTGCCGAAAATCATTTCATAATCGTGTAAAACCAAAACTTACTTAAGTGCCATCAGCTATAATCGAAACTGAAACAGAAACTTATGAAGAATTCTTAATAAAATTATTTATAAAAAAAATAGATGACTTAAGTGTCATCTATCTATATAAAAGCGAAAATGTATGTTCGCTTTTTGTGT
>NC_136527.1:145022450-145067450 GCF_053919585.1 Euprymna scolopes
CCCATATTCTCATTGCATGGAAACCCTCTTAAAACCACACATAATCGTCTTAAAAAAACAAAAAGCATACAGGATTTATCCCCCATAGAAAAAAAAAAGTTAACTGCCCTAAAACGCTAGAATGACATGTAATGGGGAATTATTTTACATTAAATTCTAAAATAATTTGTTTATCTTTCATTAAAGTTTTTCATGGCATTTCATACATAATTACTTAAAAAGGTAGAATCACATTTTGGAGGGATGGTCAGAAGGGGTTGGGTGGGGTTAAACAGAAGGTGTTAATCTACAATAATACCAAAGAAATATTGCAATATATTCATTTTTAAATGGTCTTATGTTTAGATTTAAGTTTTTTGTACATAAAGCACATTACAATTCAACTTTGAGTTCTCCAACTTCTTTTCTGTTAATGGATACATGGCATTTTTAAGGAATTGCAGCATATTTATGCACATTTACTGCAGATTATTTGGAAACCATGAACTTTGGGAGATTTTCAGTTGCATATTCTGATTCCTTGCACAAAAATACACTTATATGGTAAATTTAATTTCTTAGTCTTGCGTTTTAACAAAGTTATGACAGTTTTACTGAAAAAGTAGTGTAAAAAATGTGATGAAACGCATATGGTCTTAAAGAGGGGAAAATATCCAAACGCGTGAGGCACAAAAATAGTCATAACTTCCTTAATTTTAATCAGATTTTTTAAATTTAAAAAGATTCTTTCTTAGCTCATCAAACTCTTTCTATGTATACTAATATTGAAATATTTTAAGCTATTTAAATTTTTTCATGTGTATTGCTTATATATGAAGTCTCAGGAAATATAAGAACTGTATAAATGTCTTCTCTCTCTCAGCACTATGGTTATATTTATTGTCCCAATATGAATCCTCCGTCATATCTCCTTAAATATGTCCCCAGCTATTCAACATTGACATTTGTTCGTTTTATAATTTATATTTTGGATGTAGCTTCGTTGTCGAATACCATTAGAATCATATGCCATCATTGTTATAATATGCGAGTGACCTCCCTTGGATGTAGCTTCGTTGTCAAATACCATTAGAATAATATACAATTATTGTTATAATATGCGAGTGACCTAACTTGGATGTAGCTTCGTTGTCAAATACCATTAGAATAATATACAATCATTGTTATAATATGCAAGTAACCTCCCTTGGATGTAGCTTCGTTGTCAAATACCATTAGAATAATATACCATCATTGTTATAATATGCGAATGACCTCCCTTGGATGTAGCTTCGTTGTCAAATACCATTAGAATAATATACAATTATTGTTATAATATGCGAGTGACCTAACTTGGATGTAGCTTCGTTGTCAAATACCATTAGATTAATATACAATTATTGTTATAATATGCGAGTGACCTACCTTGGATGTAGCTTCGTTGTCAAATACCATTAGAATAATATACAATTATTGTTATAATATGCGAATGACCTCCCTTGGATGTAGCTTCGTTGTCAAATACCATTAGAATAATATACAATTATTGTTATAATATGCGAGTGACCTACCTTGGATGTAGCTTCGTTGTCAAATACCATTAGAATAATATACAATTATTGTTATAATATGTAAGTGACCTCCCTTGGATGTAGCTTCGTTGTCGAATACCATTATGTTGTGTGTTGACTTTTCATTAAAAAAAAAAAAAATTTTTAATCAATTCTTTTTAGCTCTGAAACGTTAAAAAAAAGAATTTGCTAAAAAATTGTTTTAAATTTGTTGTTATTTGTTGTTATTTTTTATTTATTTTATTTATGACATGTTTTAAAAGTTTTCAACTACCGTGGAATTTCCAAGGGTTCTGCTAGTTATTATTATCATAATCAAACACATTTTCATTGAATTAATTAATGGTTATTATTATTGAAAGTCCTTCGGCAATATGATGTGTTAGATTAAAATTTTATATGAAAATAATTGGAACAATGTGAACAGTTATTTAATGTGTAATATTTACTTTAGTGCTTCCTTACAATAGCGTGTCGTCCTTATTATTTTTTAGTTTTTATGTATTATAATCTAGAAGCGTAAGCCATGTTAAGTTTCAGAACAGTTTCCGATGGTTCGTTGTTTTAAACAAGTCCTGAGAGGTGACTTGTTTGCAGTAGACAGTTCCACAGAGCAAAATATTCTTACCGTGTCGAGACGGAAAAAAAACATGTGAAATTGCTCCAGAAAGGGTTTAATATTTATGAAGCAATTCTGTTTTCTAATTGGTTGGTAGCAGAACGTGAATTAATTCGATTTGTCAGTTCCTAGCAGCATCGTTTATAAATAGAATCGTCCGACTGTGTGGGATCATACCCCATTACAAGTCCAAAATATTGCAACATATAATACATAAGTTATTTTATTTTATTTATTTTTTGCTGTTATTTAATAAATAAATTTTTTTGCTGTTATTTAATAAATAAATTTTTTTGCTGTTATTTAATAAATAAATTTTTTTGCTGTTATTTAATAAATAAATATTTTTGCTGTTATTTAATAAATAAATATTTTTGCTGTTATTTAATAAATAAATTTTTTTGCTGTTATTTAATAAATAAATTTTTTTGCTGTTATTTAATAAATAAATTTTTTTGCTGTTATTTAATAAATAAATTTTTTTGCTGTTATTTAATAAATAAATTTTTTTTCTGTTATTTAATAAATAAATTTTTTTTCTGTTATTTAATAAATAAATATTTTTGCTGTTATTTAATAAATAAATATTTTTGCTGTTATTTAATAAATAAATTTTTTTGCTGTTATTTAATAAATAAATTTTTTTGCTGTTGTTTAATAAGTAAATTTTTTTGCTGTTATTTAATAAATAAATTTTTTTGCTGTTATTTAATAAATAAATTTTTTTGCTGTTATTTAATAAATAAATTTTCAAATGAAATTGTTTAATCAATTAAGTTTTAAGCATTATTTTTGTGATTCTCATTATTTGATAAAACTTTGTTACATAAAATAAATTAGTTGCCGAAAATCATTTCATAATCGTGTAAAACCAAAACTTACTTAAGTGCCATCAGCTATAATCGAAACTGAAACAGAAACTTATGAAGAATTCTTAATAAAATTATTTATAAAAAAAATAGATGACTTAAGTGTCATCTATCTATATAAAAGCGAAAATGTATGTTCGCTTTTTGTGTGTGTCCAAGAAAGGCTTTTTCCAGAGAAGCAGTCGGTAGGCTCGCAACTTCTGATAACTTTTTTATATCACATGTAAATCGTAATATCTCCGAGTTAACAATGGAGCTCGCCTGTGTATTTAATTTGCTCGACTTCAGGAAGATAAATAGTCAACAGTTTTCGCTCGCTGCATGTGGATTAAGCCTTTTCCTATAAGAAAAGTGACACTCCGGTCTTGATCGCCGAAGTGGAGCTGTTTCCCCCTACCCCCAACATCTTGGGAAAATTAAAAAAAAAAAAAAGCATTCCGCAGTAAATGAAATGCTACTCCACAGTCAACAGTTGACCTCATTAAGTCATTAAAACGTGCACCTGCCAAATCTAAGTAATTAAATAAATTCAAATGCCTTTTACGTTGGTATGTCACGGTGGCGCAATGGTTAATGTCACACGTTTTTTTTTTTCCAATTTTGCCTCAAGAGTTCCGGTTCGATCCTCATACTTACCTACCAAAACATTTTTTTTTACCCCCCCCCCCCGGAGTTTTGATTTACCCAAAACCACACACACCTCCAAACACCCGGGCAATGCTGGGTACCCTTCGCTAGTCATCTATAATCGAAACCGAAACCAAAACTTATGAAGACTTCTTGATAAAATTGTTTATGACAAGAAATGGAAGTCCATGACAATTAAATGACAGTCACACGGATGTAAGCATGACACACAAAATAATACACACGCTATCCTATTAATATATAGATAATAATACTTAGAACATTATTTTATAAAATTTTGTTACATAAAATAAAGTAGTTAAAAAGAAATCATTTTATAATCGTGTAATATTTATTTCTTGTAATTGATAACTTTTTTGTGAAACATTCTTAAAAGTAAATAAACATTTTTTTACAGAAAAAATATAATTCTTAAAACAAATTATTTTCTGTTTACACAATAATCACCACTTATCAAGGCCCGGAGGCCACTCGAGGATAAGGGTTAATGGGTATACATTAGTCGATGTGATTATAGCGAAGTAAACATAAGTAGTGGGAATTTTGTAAATTGGATTACTTAGGGGGACGGTTCATCAAGAACTTGTTTACGTTGGACTTGAAGACAATCAGATTGTAGTCAGCTGGAAAGAAGGCAATCGGAAGAGAGTTCTACAGGCGTGCAGTTCTAAGAAAGAAGCTTTGTTCATTGAATCTACGTTTAGGTTTAGGCACAGATAAAGAGTGTGGGAAATTATTGATAGTGGTTTTGGCTAGACGAGTGTTTTTCGTGAAAGTTTGGCAAGAGGGGACCATAGATGGAAGCTCAGATGAGCACTTGCCATGAAAATAACGATAAAGCAGAGACAGGCTCGCAACGTCTTTTCTGTGGGAAAGAGGTTGCAGGGAAGAGAAAAGAGCATCCCCTACTGAGCTACGAAGTCTATTTTGAACTCTGTCAAGGCAGGATAAGTTGCTTCTAGCAGCTTCTGTCCAGATGTGGCAACAGTACTCCATCGTTGGCCGAACCTGGCTTTTATATAGGTAGAGAATTGCATCAGGAGTGAGATATATGCATATTTTAGAGGATGATTATTACATTTCACAAACTTGTTTTCTTTTTCTTTGTATTTTAAGCAATAAATATGCATATTTTAGATGAGGATTTATTACATTTGACAAACTTGTTTTCTTTTTCTTTGTATTTTAAGCAATAAATATGCATATTTTAGATGAGGATTTATTATTACATTTCACAAACTTGTTTTCTTTTTCTTTGTATTTTAAGCAATAAATATGCATATTTTAGATGAGGATTTATTATTACATTTGACAAACTTGTTTTCTTTTTCTTTGTATTTTAAGCAATAAATATGCATATTTTAGATGAGGATTTATTATTACATTTGACAAACTTGTTTTCTTTTTATTTGTATTTTAAGCAATAAATATGCATATTTTAGATGAGGATTTATTATTACATTTGACAAACTTGTTTTCTTTTTATTTGTATTTTAAGCAATAAATATGCATATTTTAGATGAGGATTTATTACATTTGACAAACTTGTTTTCTTTTTCTTTGTATTTTAAGCAATAAATATGCATATTTTAGATGAGGATTTATTATTACATTTCACAAACTTGTTTTCTTTTTCTTTGTATTTTAAGCAATAAATATGCATATTTTAGATGAGGATTTATTACATTTGACAAACTTGTTTTCTTTTTCTTTGTATTTTAAGCAATAAATATGCATATTTTAGATGAGGATTTATTATTACATTTGACAAACTTGTTTTCTTTTTATTTGTATTTTAAGCAATAAATATGCATATTTTAGATGAGGATTTATTATTACATTTGACAAACTTGTTTTCTTTTTCTTTGTATTTTAAGCAATAAATATGCATATTTTAGATGAGGATTTATTATTACATTTGACAAACTTGTTTTCTTTTTCTTTGTATTTTAAGCAATAAATATGCATATTTTAGATGAGGATTTATTACATTTGACAAACTTGTTTTCTTTTTATTTGTATTTTAAGCAATAAATATGCATATTTTAGATGAGGATTTATTATTACATTTGACAAACTTGTTTTCTTTTTCTTTGTATTTTAAGCAATAAATATGCATATTTTAGATGAGGATTTATTACATTTGACAAACTTGTTTTCTTTTTATTTGTATTTTAAGCAATAAATATGCATATTTTAGATGAGGATTTATTATTACATTTGACAAACTTGTTTTCTTTTTCTTTGTATTTTAAGCAATAAATATGCATATTTTAGATGAGGATTTATTACATTTGACAAACTTGTTTTCTTTTTATTTGTATTTTAAGCAATAAATATGCATATTTTAGATGAGGATTTATTATTACATTTGACAAACTTGTTTTCTTTTTCTTTGTATTTTAAGCAATAAATATGCATATTTTAGATGAGGATTTATTACATTTGACAAACTTGTTTTCTTTTTCTTTGTATTTTAAGCAATAAATATGCATATTTTAGATGAGGATTTATTACATTTGACAAACTTGTTTTCTTTTTCTTTGTATTTAAAGCAATAAATATGCATATTTTAGATGAGGATTTATTACATTTGACAAACTTGTTTTCTTTTTCTTTGTATTTTAAGCAATAAATATGCATATTTTAGATGAGGATTTATTATTACATTTGACAAACTTGTTTTCTTTTTCTTTGTATTTTAAGCAATAAATATGCATATTTTAGATGAGGATTTATTACATTTGACAAACTTGTTTTCTTTTTCTTTGTATTTTAAGCAATAAATATGCATATTTTAGATGAGTAGGATTTATTATTACATTTGACAAACTTGTTTTCTTTTTCTTTGTATTTTAAGCAATAAATATGCATATTTTAGATGAGGATTTATTATTACATTTGACAAACTTGTTTTCTTTTTCTTTGTATTTTAAGCAATAAATATGCATATTTTAGATGAGGATTTATTACATTTGACAAACTTGTTTTCTTTTTATTTGTATTTTAAGCAATAAATATGCATATTTTAGATGAGGATTTATTACATTTGGCAAACTTGTTTTCTTTTTCTTTGTATTTTAAGCAATAAATATGCATATTTTAGATGAGGATTTATTATTACATTTGACAAACTTGTTTTCTTTTTCTTTGTATTTTAAGCAATAAATATGCATATTTTAGATGAGGATTTATTACATTTGACAAACTTGTTTTCTTTTTCTTTGTATTTTAAGCAATAAATATGCATATTTTAGATGAGGATTTATTACATTTGACAAACTTGTTTTCTTTTTCTTTGTATTTTAAGCAATAAATATGCATATTTTAGATGAGGATTTATTATTACATTTGACAAACTTGTTTTCTTTTTCTTTGTATTTTAAGCAATAAATATGCATATTTTAGATGAGGATTTATTACATTTGACAAACTTGTTTTCTTTTTCTTTGTATTTTAAGCAATAAATATGCATATTTTAGATGAGGATTTATTATTACATTTGACAAACTTGTTTTCTTTTTCTTTGTATTTTAAGCAATAAATATGCATATTTTAGATGAGGATTTATTATTACATTTGACAAACTTGTTTTCTTTTTCTTTGTATTTTAAGCAATAAATATGCATATTTTAGATGAGGATTTATTACATTTGACAAACTTGTTTTCTTTTTCTTTGTATTTTAAGCAATAAATATGCATATTTTAGATGAGGATTTATTACATTTGACAAACTTGTTTTCTTTTTCTTTGTATTTTAAGCAATAAATATGCATATTTTAGATGAGGATTTATTATTACATTTGACAAACTTGTTTTCTTTTTCTTTGTATTTTAAGCAATAAATATGCATATTTTAGATGAGGATTTATTATTACATTTGACAAACTTGTTTTCTTTTTCTTTGTATTTTAAGCAATAAATATGCATATTTTAGATGAGGATTTATTACATTTGACAAACTTGTTTTCTTTTTCTTTGTATTTTAAGCAATAAATATGCATATTTTAGATGAGGATTTATTACATTTCACAAACTTGTTTTCTTTTTCTTTGTATTTTAAGCAATAAATATGCATATTTTAGATGAGGATTTATTATTACATTTGACAAACTTGTTTTCTTTTTCTTTGTATTTTAAGCAATAAATATGCATATTTTAGATGAGGATTATTATTACATTTGACAAACTTGTTTTCTTTTTCTTTGTATTTTAAGCAATAAATATGCATATTTTAGATGAGGATTTATTACATTTGACAAACTTGTTTTCTTTTTCTTTGTATTTTAAGCAATAAATATGCATATTTTAGATGAGGATTTATTATTACATTTCACAAACTTGTTTTCTTTTTCTTTGTATTTTAAGCAATAAATATGCATATTTTAGATGAGGATGATTATTACATTTGACAAACTTGTTTTCTTTTTCTTTGTATTTTAAGCAATAAATATGCATATTTTAGATGAGGATTTATTACATTTCACAAACTTGTTTTCTTTTTCTTTGTATTTTAAGCAATAAATATGCATATTTTAGATGAGGATTTATTACATTTGACAAACTTGTTTTCTTTTTCTTTGTATTTTAAGCAATAAATATGCATATTTTAGATGAGGATTTATTACATTTGACAAACTTGTTTTCTTTTTCTTTGTATTTTAAGCAATAAATATGCATATTTTAGATGAGGATTTATTATTACATTTGACAAACTTGTTTTCTTTTTCTTTGTATTTTAAGCAATAAATATGCATATTTTAGATGAGGATTTATTATTACATTTGACAAACTTGTTTTCTTTTTCTTTGTATTTTAAGCAATAAATATGCATATTTTAGATGAGGATTTATTACATTTGACAAACTTGTTTTCTTTTTCTTTGTATTTTAAGCAATAAATATGCATATTTTAGATGAGGATTTATTACATTTGACAAACTTGTTTTCTTTTTCTTTGTATTTTAAGCAATAAATATGCATATTTTAGATGAGGATTTATTACATTTGACAAACTTGTTTTCTTTTTCTTTGTATTTTAAGCAATAAATATGCATATTTTAGATGAGGATTTATTATTACATTTGACAAACTTGTTTTCTTTTTCTTTGTATTTTAAGCAATAAATATGCATATTTTAGATGAGGATTTATTACATTTCACAAACTTGTTTTCTTTTTCTTTGTATTTTAAGCAATAAATATGCATATTTTAGATGAGGATTTATTATTACATTTGACAAACTTGTTTTCTTTTTCTTTGTATTTTAAGCAATAAATATGCATATTTTAGATGAGGATTTATTATTACATTTCACAAACTTGTTTTCTTTTTCTTTGTATTTTAAGCAATAAATATGCATATTTTAGATGAGGATTTATTACATTTGACAAACTTGTTTTCTTTTTCTTTGTATTTTAAGCAATAAATATGCATATTTTAGATGAGGATTTATTATTACATTTGACAAACTTGTTTTCTTTTTCTTTGTATTTTAAGCAATAAATATGCATATTTTAGATGAGGATTTATTATTACATTTGACAAACTTGTTTTCTTTTTCTTTGTATTTTAAGCAATAAATATGCATATTTTAGATGAGGATTTATTACATTTGACAAACTTGTTTTCTTTTTCTTTGTATTTTAAGCAATAAATATGCATATTTTAGATGAGGATTTATTACATTTGACAAACTTGTTTTCTTTTTCTTTGTATTTTAAGCAATAAATATGCATATTTTAGATGAGGATTTATTATTACATTTGACAAACTTGTTTTCTTTTTCTTTGTATTTTAAGCAATAAATATGCATATTTTAGATGAGGATTATTATTACATTTGACAAACTTGTTTTCTTTTTCTTTGTATTTTAAGCAATAAATATGCATATTTTAGATGAGGATTTATTACATTTGACAAACTTGTTTTCTTTTTCTTTGTATTTTAAGCAATAAATATGCATATTTTAGATGAGGATTTATTATTACATTTCACAAACTTGTTTTCTTTTTCTTTGTATTTTAAGCAATAAATATGCATATTTTAGATGAGGATGATTATTACATTTGACAAACTTGTTTTCTTTTTCTTTGTATTTTAAGCAATAAATATGCATATTTTAGATGAGGATTTATTACATTTCACAAACTTGTTTTCTTTTTCTTTGTATTTTAAGCAATAAATATGCATATTTTAGAGGATGATTATTACATTTGACAAACTTGTTTTCTTTTTCTTTGTATTTTAAGCAATAAATATGCATATTTTAGATGAGGATTTATTATTACATTTCACAAACTTGTTTTCTTTTTCTTTGTATTTTAAGCAATAAATATGCATATTTTAGATGATGATTATTACATTTCACAAACTTGTTTTCTTTTTCTTTGTATTTTAAGCAATAAATATGCATATTTTAGATGAGGATTTATTATTACATTTCACAAACTTGTTTTCTTTTTATTTGTATTTTAAGCAATAAATATGCATATTTTAGATGAGGATTTATTACATTTCACAAACTTGTTTTCTTTTTCTTTGTATTTTAAGCAATAAATATGCATATTTTAGATGAGGATTTATTACATTTCACAAACTTGTTTTCTTTTTCTTTGTATTTTAAGCAATAAATATGCATATTTTAGATGAGGATTTATTATTACATTTGACAAACTTGTTTTCTTTTTCTTTGTATTTTAAGCAATAAATATGCATATTTTAGATGAGGATTTATTACATTTCACAAACTTGTTTTCTTTTTCTTTGTATTTTAAGCAATAAATATGCATATTTTAGATGAGGATTTATTATTACATTTGACAAACTTGTTTTCTTTTTCTTTGTATTTTAAGCAATAAATATGCATATTTTAGATGAGGATTTATTACATTTCACAAACTTGTTTTCTTTTTCTTTGTATTTTAAGCAATAAATATGCATATTTTAGATGAGGATTTATTACATTTGACAAACTTGTTTTCTTTTTCTTTGTATTTTAAGCAATAAATATGCATATTTTAGATGAGGATTTATTACATTTTATTCTTACATTACTTCCTGTTTTTTTTTTTAGACAGTGACAGATGATTTGGTGTCCCCGACGAAATATCTTCCATCAGATATTTTAACTGAAGAAATTTATCACATACTTGTTATCATGATTGTACACTATTGGGACAAAAAACACCCATCAAGCTGAAATCACTGTCAATAATTTTCCCCATCTGTGCCTAAATAAAAAACGTAGATTCCATGAACAAGGCTTCTTTCCTAGAACTTCACTCCTGTAGAACACTGTTCCATTTGCCTGTTTCCCAACTGGCTACAACTTTTCAAGTCCAACATAAACAAATTCCTGATAAACAGCCTCCTTAAGTAATCCAATTCATCAAATCTCCATTATAAACAATTACTACAATATTATCTCATTGATTACTGTACACACAATAACCCTTATCCTCGAGTGGCCACCGGGCCTTGATAAGTGGTGACTCCCATGTAAAAAAAAAAAATTTAGAAATCGTAAAGGTGAATTTCACATGAAAACAATGGTATCTACGTATTCCTCGTATTTTTAATTTCTCGAGACATTTTATTCTTGCATTACTGCACCTGTTTTTCAAACAGTGATAGCTGATTTGTCATCCCCGACGAAACATCGTCCAACTGGATATTTTTAACTGAAGGAATTATCACATACCTCCACCTCTTATTATTATTAGTAGTAGTAGTATTAGTATTATTATTATTATTATTAGTAGTAGTAGTAGTATTGGTGGTAGTAGTAGTAAAATTAAAAATTTTCAGCGCTTCTACAGAATTGGGACGAAATTTTGGAAATCGTAAAACTGAATTTCACACAAAAACAATGGTATCTACGTATTCTTCATATTTTTAAGATGATTACATCCAAAATTTACGAACATCAATAAAGTAGAAAATTATTAAAGAAAATAGAAAATAGAATTTGCTGAACACGAGCGTGTATACCTATGTAAGACACAGGAGAGTTCACAAGGGAGATAATTTCCTCCCGATAATTCTTGGAAAACAGTTGCAAAAATCTTGTATGTCATTTTTACGGGTTTTTTAATTTTTAGGCGAACATTTATTTTTATAGGAAACAATTATGAAAAAAAAAAAAAAATTTTGAATGAAAACCAGACTCAGAAACCTTGTATATATGTTATGTTTATTTTGTTATTTGTTTTGCGTTGGTCACATTAAAAATGTAGAGTTGCTTCCCTTGCGTTTCGATTTTATTTATAAATTCCAAGATGGCTATCTTCAACACGCTGTCATAAAAACGTGTTTTTCCACTGTAAAAAAAAACAAAACTGCTCAATCAAATTAAGTGAATTTTTTTTTTTTAGATCTGCAATCCAAAACTGATATGTACAATATAACTTATTTCGATATTTTCATTTTTTTTAACGCCTTGGTTAAACTTGTACAAGTACCAAAGCAAGATGGTCACACTTTTTCACCAGCAAACACGATAAAAGTTGATTTTTTTTAAAATAATTTAGTTAAAATTTAATTTCGACTGCATAATCTGGAAGCTAATATTCTAACTTAGAATTGACAATAAAAAAAATCAGTTGAAAATATTGTTTTTTTTAAATTTTTTTATCTGAAAACTCCATTTATCTACTACAAACTTTCCAATAGTGTAGAAGCGCCAAATTTTCAACTACTGTGGAATTTCCACGGGTTCTACTAGTAAAACGTTAATTTATTTTTGTTTTCATTTCAGGTGATTACACGAAACCGGTCCGTCCATCCTGCAACTGATTTGTAAAGAGTCACGACAGGGGAAAACTATTTGAATGTTTTCGTTTCTATTCAGAAGATCAGCTCAAAAACAACAACAAACAAACAAAAGATGGAGACAATCTCGAACATGAAAGTTGATTCTTGCAAAAAAATGTCCCTCGGGATTTTCAGAAACCGTGAATTCAATGGCTTAAAAGAACAGTGCCCAAACATTTGCTGAATACCGTGCATATCTAAAGAAACCATATTTAAAAAAAAAAATTTTTTTTTAATATTTAAAAACAAAACAAAAAAAGAACAGAAAAACTAAAAAACAAAACAAAAGAAAACCAACAAAAAAACAGCAATTTGCTTTTTTGAAAACCAGAAGCGTAAAAGCAAAACACTGTATATATAAATCGTGTTAAGACGTGCATATTTCTAGGAAGTTGAATTCTTTAATATTTATTCTTAACATTGTTGTTTGATGCCAAAACTAAATTTCCACATTCAACAAAGATCCACTGAATCTTATCAAAAAAAAAAAAATGAATCAAAGAGACATTGAATCTTATCCCAAGAAACTAAAAAAAAAATGGCAATTTGCTTTTTTTTAAAAGCAAAACATTGTACATATAAAATCGTGTTTAGTCTACGTTCAAAAAAGATACGTTGAATCTTATCAAAAAAAAAAAAACAAAAAACAAAAATAAATCAAAAGAGCCGTTGAATTTTATCCAAAACAAAAAAATAAAATACCGATCCAATTTTTTTACCGAGCTTAAAAAAGATCCGAATACTAATCGATATTTTTTTTACTTTAAGTCTGATTTCCCGATTATATATGACAACCACGTTACTAGCAGAGACTGGCACTATTCTTGTAATCAATGTCTTTCAGTCGTCGCATAAAAACTAACCTTGTATCCAACTCTGTCCTCGTGGGGTGGCAAGTAAAAAGGAAGATTCAAGATGAGAATAATAACCCAAGCCATATAAATTGTCAATCCTCATCTAAAAAATAACAAAATATAATCGTTTTAGTTGAAACAATTAACACTGATCAATAGTTGATATAAACCCTAGCAGGACTACCCGGAATTGCCAGGGAATTAATGAGCACCGCTACATTACTGATTACAATTTTAATTTTTTAGCTCTATAAATTTCAGTTTTAATTGGTTCAGGGGAGATAATTTGGAAAATTAAGAGTTATTTCCCTTGATGTCTTGAACGGGTTAACATTATTTTTTAAATTCATTTTCATTGATTTGGTGTCTAAATAATTACAAATTGCTTAAGAATGGAGATTTGGTATCTGTCTGCCTGAAGGCAAAACTGCACTATTTTAATAGCAATGGCGATCTGATATTTGTCTGAAGCTGGACCTATACTATTTTATTAATAATGGAGATTTGGTATCTGTCTGACAGCAAAATTAGGCTATTTTTTTAATAATAATCTAAAGAATTTTTTGCATAAGTTTACTTTCTAGATTATAAACGAGGACCAGGCTGCGACTAGCGGAGATCGGCACTATTTTTGTAATTGATGTTCGTGAATCGTGAAGTTGAGTTTTAAAAAATGGAGACGAACACAAAGCTGGAAATGAAACCAAGCGTTTGCCAAGAGTGCGGGTCTGCATTCACGAATAAATCCGATTGGGAAATTCACCAGCTGACCCACACAGTCGAACAAGAGGCTTTGACTCGGCATTTGCTTAAACGCAGCTTAACTGCGAAATTGCAGACTTTAAAAACGGATGTAAACCACGAGACGAAACGAGGCACTTGCGACGTTTGTGGATACGCATTCACAGACGAATCGGATCGAGAAATCCACCAACTCAATCATACGGTGACAAAATCATATCATTGTGGTAGTTGTGATGCGGTCTTTTGCGAACAAGAGGCTCTGCATAGACATTTGCTCACGCACAATGATGGGATGACGCAGGTATTTAAGACAAACCCGCAAAACAATTGTGATGTTAAACGAAATAATTGTGATTTGTGCGGACATGCATTTACAAACGAATCCGATCGGGAACTACATCGGCTTACGCATGTGGAGAAATCGTATTCTTCCACAAGTTGTGATGTAGCCCTTTCGGAAAAAGAGATTCCAGATGGACGTTTGTTAATCGATAATGATAGTAAAGCGCAGTTTTTTAAAACCGAGGTGGAGACAAACGGCGGGGATAGACCAAACGTTTCCGAAGCTAGCGGATATATAAGTGAATCAGATCAGGATCCGGACTCACAGGATGTAGCGGAGAAATTATATACTTGTGGAACTTGTGATTCAGCGTTTTCCGAGCAAAAGTTACTGAATGAACATTTACTTACACACGATGCTGATAACGACGAGGATGATAAGTCGGAAGTTTTAAAGCCTGACATCCAGACGAATGGAAAGGACGATAATCCGAACGTGTGTGTGGTGTGTGGGTATGTATTTACAAACGAATCGGAATGGGAAATGCACAAGTTTACTCACACCATGGAGACGTCGTATTCGTGCGGGAATTGCAACGAGGCGTTTTCTGCACCGGAGGCCCTGAATCGACATTTGCTCACGCACAACGAAGATAGAAAGTCTCATTCGTGCAAGATCTGCGGGACGACATTTTCCAGGCCGTCTAATTTGCATAGACATATCCAGACGCATACCGGGCTGAAGCCATACGCCTGCGAGACTTGTGGTTCATCTTTTACCCGGAACTCGCATCTCAAACGCCACATCCAGTCGCACTCGCGAGAGAAGGCAAACACTTGCGACCTGTGCGGGTATATTTTTTCAAAGAAATCGCAGCTGGAATCGCACTTGGAGTCGCACACGGAAGGCAGCTCGTACAGCTGCGATATTTGCGATGAAACGTTTACGCTGAAGACGGAATTGAGCAAGCACCTGTTGACGCACATCGAAGCGAAGCTGCATGTGTGTGATATCTGCGGCACAACATTCTCGAAAGTTTCCAACTTGCAGCGACATGTGCAGCTGCATACTGGGGAAAAACCTTACTCGTGTTCGATATGCCGATGCGCGTACACTCGTAATTCACATCTAAAACGACACATGTTGACCCACAGCGGTGAAAAGCCGCATGCGTGCGACATTTGCGGGTTCGCTTTCTCCCAAAAGTCGCACCTAAAAGCACACCTGCAAACGCACGTGGGCGAGAAGCGATTTACCTGCGAGATCTGCAACGCAGCGTTCTTTCAGCAATCGTCGCTAAACAAGCACCTTGTGTCGCACAGTGACGTTCGGCCGTATTCATGCCAGATTTGCAATGCGCAATTTTCAAGATATTCAAACCTGCAGAGGCATGTGCAAACCCACAGCGGACGGAAACCATACATGTGCGAAATATGCAACTCGACGTTTTCTAGGAATGCACACCTAAAACGCCACATCCTGACCCATACCGGGCAAAAGCCGTTTACTTGCGATATATGCAACCGATCCTTCTCGCAGAAAGCGCTTTTAAAACTGCATGTGCAAATGCATAACGGAGATTCACTGTACACGTGCGGCGTCTGCCAAATGATATTACCGAGCAATTCGGATCTGCAGCTACATATGCTATCGCACAACGACGGCGATAAGACAGAAATTTCGGAACAACTCGACATGTCATTTTCGCAAGAATCACTGACAGGAAGTCATTTAGAAACTCCGGGAAACGAAAAACCTAGCTCAAGCGAATCTATGATGTTTTCGAGCAGTTCGGACCTGCAACTGCATGCAATATCGACCAATGACGATAAGACAGAAATTATGAAACAGGAAATTGATGAATCGCTTCTGCAGGATTCTGCTACGGAAAATAATTTAGAAACTACAGGAAATGAAAAAACGGGCTCAAGTGAACCTATGCAAGTGTCGCAGTCGGAAGACATAGCTTGTGAGAGTTATACGAAACGAAAAGCTGGCGATAAGCAGTACGTCTGCGGGATCTGTTTGTCGACGTTCTCTCGGAATTCTAGTCTCCACGTCCACATGAGGATTCATAGTGGGGTGAAACCGTACAAGTGCGAGACGTGCAACGCGGCTTTTACGCAACAGTCGGCGCTGAAACGTCACTTGCTGACGCACAGCGACGTCAAGCCTCATCCGTGCACGGTGTGCGATATGACATTCTCGAGGCTTTCGAACCTGCAGCGCCACATGCAGATTCACTCCGGAATCAAGCCGTACCCGTGCACGATTTGCAAGTCTTCGTTCACGCGGAATTCACACTTGAAACGACATATGCAAACCCACACCGGTGAAAAGCCCCACGTCTGCAACGTGTGTGGGTTTACATTCTCGCAAAAGTCGCACCTCAAGGCGCACCACTTGACCCATGCCGAGGGGAAAATCTTCACGTGCGAGATATGCCAGGCAACTTTCTTCCAGAAGCCGGCCCTCAACCGGCACTTGCTGATTCACAGCGGGGAGAAGCTCCATCCGTGTTACATCTGCTTCTCGACGTTCACTCGTCTCTCGAACCTGCAGCGGCATATACAGACCCATACTGGGGAAAAGCCGTATTCATGCCAGGTCTGCGGCTCCTCTTTCTCGAGGAATTCCCATCTAAAGCGCCACGAACAGATACATTTGAAAGATAAAAACCTCGTATCGGCGACTGTGCTCGGTTCAACACTTACAGAAAGCCCTACTACAAAACCGGACATGCCAACACCAACAAACATACAGAATAGTCCCATCGTTGCGTAAATTTGACAATTTATCGACAACCCTTCTCTTCTCCCTCCAAGAAAAAAAACAAACTAAAACTAAATTCCGCAAATTAGTGGAGAAGTCGCAACCCGGAGTTGATGAAAATTTCGGTACTTCTGCAGAAAAAAGTTACCAGGCTAAAGCCAATGTTCTCGAGGAATTCCCATCTAAAATGCCACGAACAAATACATTTGAAAGATAAAAGCCTCGTGGCGGCAGCTGTGTTCGGAACAACACTTACAAAAATGACAAAACCGGACACCGCGATGCCAATAAACTTAAAGAATAGTTCAATCGTTGTGTAAATTTGACAATTTGTCGACCCCCCCTCCCTCTAAAAAAAAAAAATAAATAAATAAACTGAATTCCCCAAATTAGTGGAGAAGCTGCAACCTTGAGTTGATGAAAATTCCGGTACTTCTGCAGGAAAAAAGTTACCAGGCTAAAGCCACTCGAGGAATTCCCATCCGACACTCCACAAACAAATGCATTTGAAAGATAAAAGCCTCGTGACGCTTACAGAAAGCCCCACAACAAAACCGGACATGGCGATGCCAACAAACTTACAGAAGAATAATCCCGTCGTTGCGTAAATTTGACAATTTATTGACAATCCCCTCTCCTTCCTCGCAAAAAAAAAAAAAAAAAATTAGTGGAGAAGTCGAAACCCTGAGTCGATGAAGATTCTGGTACTTCTGCAGAAAAAATGTTACCAAGCTAAAGCTGATGTTTTTTGTTTTTTTTACATGGGGGTCATCACTTATCAAGGCCTGAAGCCACTTGGGGTTTCATGGGCGTTTCCTAGCAGATAACATAAACTGCCGGATTTGCCGAAATACTTAGTGAATGAAATTCAAGTAAAAGGACAAGAAAAAAAACAAAACATTGTTTTAAGGAAGACAAAAAACAAAAACAAAACATTGTTTTAAGGAAGACAAAAAACAAAAACAAAACATTGTTTTAAGGAAGAAAAAAACAAAAACAAAACATTGTTTTAAGGAAGACAAAAATAGGAATAAAGTCCATTCATATTATTTGGATTTTTCAGACGACTCATTTCATTTTGAGTGTAATTTTCACGTTTCACCAATTTTCACAACGTTTCAGTTGATGTATCCTCTAAACTACTTCATGTGTATCTCGTCAAACTTGGAAATCTGGACAGAATTTTAAACAGAACCCTTTTCTTCACGGGGGTAGCATGCTCTTGTTCCATCAGCCATGACTGGATAGAGGTCCTAAGTAATTCGCAATTGTATTTTTCGGTCGCCCACACTGAGAATTGAACCATAAACCTTCAGATAGGGTAAGCTACTGAGATTTGCCGAAATGCTTAGCCAAAAAAATTTGAATTTAAGATTAAAGGTTAGCATACATATAAAAACATAATTATCAAAAAAATTTCAGAGGTTACATATGGCAAAACGTAAAATAACACTCAAGATGAGAACAGTAGTCCGATGAATCTAAATAATATGAATAATCGATCCTCATCTCAAAAATTCAAAAACTTATATATTTCTGTCGAAACAAAAAAGTGGTTCAAGGTTACGCGTTGTTTTACTATCATTCACTCTGTAGAGGAAGACAACTCTCTTTTACTAACAGATTCGTTCATTATTTTCATCTCATAATTTAACACGATTGTCCCAAGGTCTCATCAAGCCATTACAGAAACTAACGTTAATAATAATAAAAAACGGTGTTTTACAATTTGTCATTGTGTAGAGGGAGACAACTCTCTTTTACTAACAGATTCGTTCGTTTTTTTTTTTTTTGTTTTTTTTCATCTTATAATTTAGGACGCTTGATGCTATATTAAAAAATTTCAAAATCAAAACATTAAAAAAAGAAACGACTTTTTTTTTAATCTAACAAAGTTGATAACCTTAATAATACAAAAATTAGTCTTCACGCGACTATTAAGAGAATCGTTTTTGTTTTCATATCACGATTTACTATGCTAAAACCAACGACCAATGATATTTGCATTGGATGAAAACATTTTTAAAAAAGGAGCTGTGGCTTTTTATTCATTTTTGTTTAATTAAAAAGTAAATGTTCTGATAATGTTTTTAAAAAATTAGTCTTTAACGTTAGAAAAACTAAAAGAACTGAAACTAATAAAAGAAGGATAAAACCTTTATAGTTGTGGCGACTTTTTTCTTTTTCATTTTTATAATATTTTATTTTTTTCTGTAACAAAGCTTATAATATTAATAGCACCAACATCTAGTTTTTGACATTACAGAAAATGAAAATGCAACGATAGTTATAGAGGAATTGTAAACAGTTTTAAAAGTTTCGTTCTTTGTATTTTTTAAGGTTAAAGACTAATTTTTAAAAACCTGACCATAACATTTACTTTTTTGTTAAAAAAAAAAAGTTGGCGCACCTTCTTTTTGAAATGTTTTCTTAATAGTCACGTAAAGACTAAATTTTGTATTATTAATGTTATCAGCTTCGTGTCAAGTGAAACGGAGAGAAAATAATATTACAAAAATGCAGCATGCAGCGGGCATATATGGTTAAGATTAAACATGGAAAAGTAAAAGGACTAGTTGTTAACACTGGAAAAGAAAAGGCAAGATATTCTTGTAAAACATAACTTTCATGCTTGCAGTTTTTTCTATGTAATTATATATATATATATATATATATATATATATTCAAACGATTGGTTATTCATATTATTTGGATTCATCAGACTACTGTTCTCATCTTGAGTTTTATTTTCACAACGTTTTGCTTGGTGTAAGCTCTGATTTTCTTCAGGTGTATCTTGTCGAATTTGTTATCTGGACGGAATTTGGAATCTACCAATGGTTATACCACCTACATCGAGAATTGAACCTTCATCGTTCAGGAGAATAGCACTTTTATTCTCAACCCAAAAATGCATTTGCGAATTACTTAAAGTCATAGCTGATGGAACAAGAGCATGCTACCTCCTGTGAAGTAAATAAAGGGTTCCGTTAGAAATTCTGTCCAAATTCCTGAGTTTGACAGAAACATTCCCGAATTTGACAAGATACACCCGAAGGAGGTCGGAGGTCACATCGATCGAAACGCTGTAAAAATGACACTCAAGATAAGAACGGCATTCTGAAGAATCCAAATATGTAATACAAATAAAGAACTGTTCAAAATTTTGTTCAAATTTCCGAGTTTGATAAGATACACCCGAAGGAGGTCGAAGGTCACATTAACTGAAACATTGTGAAAGTGACACTCAAGATGAGAACCGTAGTCTGAAGAATCCCAAATCTCAAAAATTCAGAAACACATATATATTTTGTTGAAATGTTAACCAATCATCATTTCAAATATTCAGAAACTGAATAAAAAAATCACTCAACATATAATTTTCTAGAATGAATATTTATTTGAATGTTTGATTCTTTTTAATTTTTTTTTTTCAACAAAAAATACAAAAACAAAACAAAAAAGAAGGCTCAAAATTATCCGAGAAATTTCCAGTATGGATAGAGAGAAATACATCTTGGAAACTACTTGTTTCCTGGAATTTTAAAATGTTATTTTCGTTTTCAGTACACTCGAAAGACTTTAATGCCATTTAAAAGGATTTTTTTACGGTGGCTGCACCTTTAGCAAAAGAATATTTTTTTGTTGTTTGGAAAAAAAATTTTAAAAATAGCCGCATCTTTCCTTACAATTATCGTTTGTAAAAAAAAAAATAAAATAAAATAAAATTAAAAAAATAAAAACAAAAGAACAAATTAATCTCTTAGTAAAATCAGTCTTACTTCATGATTGCCCAATAACTTAAGTCCACATCTGTGCGGCTGTGACCATATTAGATGTTAAAGCTTTTTTTTTTTTTTTTTGCGAGACGGACAGTGAATTTTTGGTTGGCGACCTATGAGAGAAGCGGCGTACACCAATTTCTTACAAAGGTGTCACCACTTATCAAGGCTCAGAAGCCACTCGAGGATAAGGGTTAATGAGTGTATAAAAATTATCGTCGTCTTTAGTAGTGGAAATTTGGTAAATTGGATTACTTAAGGGAACGGCTGATCAAGAATTTGTTTACATTGGACTTGAAGACGACCATATTGTAGTCAGTTGGAAAGCAGTCAAAGAGAACAGAGTTCCACAGGCGTGCAGTTCTAAGAAATAAACTTTGTTCATGGAATCGACGTTTAGGTTTAAGCACAGATAAAGAGTGGGGGGAATTATTGATAATGGTTTCAGCTTAACGAGTGTTTTTCATAAAAGTTGTCAGACGATTAAAGTTTTTTATTTTTTGAAATAATTCAGTAATTCAGTAATATTCAGGTAATTTCGAAGCTAACATTGTAATTTAGTAGAATTGACAAAAAAAATGAATAAAAAATAAAAAATCAGTAGAAACCATTTTTTTTCTTTATCTGAAAACTCCATTTATCGATTACAAAATTTCGTTGCAATAGTGTAGAAGCGTCGTTAAAATTTGTATTAACATCATATATAAAAATTGGAAATTATGAGTAAATGTAGAAAAGTAATATGATTGGCAGCAGCGCAATATTCTTAAAGAAAACATTTCTGTAAATCTAAGAAAGAAAGATAGGAAAAAAAAATCTATTACAATTACTTGTTAAATTTTTTGGGAGTGCTTGTTAAGATAGTCGACCGATTGAGTTTTTATAAATAGAAGAGCCCCGGAATACCTAGACGCATATGGGACTTAAAGTTGTAGTCAGTTGGCGGCGCTCTTTTATAATTTGTCATTGTTCTAAGGGAGACAACTCTCTTTTAATAAGAGATTATTCGTTCATTTTTCTCATTTCATAATTTAGGACGTTAATAATTCTGTCAGTAAGTTTCACGAGCAGTTTACAAAACATACTTTTATGTTTTTTGTTTATTTATTTATTTTTTTTTTTTAGCAGGAGTATTCAATTTAACAATGTAAATAGAATTTTTGTGAAATATAAAACGGTTCTTTTGCTCGGTTAATGTCGCCGCGTTACTTACGAAAAAAAAAAAACGGTTAATTACCCTGCAGAAGCAACTGTTAAAAGCTATCTAAAAAACGAAAAACATAAACGTATGTTTTTGTAAACTACTCGTGAAAACTTAATGACAGCTTTATCAGCGTCCTAAATTACGAGAAGAAAAAAATGAACAAATCTCTTAGTAAAAGAGAGTTGTCTCTTTTAGAGCAATGACAAATTGTAAAACAGCGCCCAGTTGGAAAGCAGGAAAATGGAACGGTGTTCCGCAGGCGTGCAGTTCTAGGAAAGAAGTTTTGTTCATGGATTCTACGTTTAGGTTTGAGATCAAATAAAACGTGAGGGGGGAATTGTTGATAGTGGTTTCAGCTCGACGAGTGTTTTTTGCTAGGGGAGACTGTAGATTGGAGCTCGGACGAGCACTTGCCATGAAAATACGGATATAGCAGAGACAGGCTCGCAACGTCTCTTCTGTGGGAAAGAGGTTGCAAGGAAGAGAAAATGGTATCCCCAACTAAGCTATTTGGAACTCTGTCTAGCAGCTCCAGTTCACATGTACTTGGACGTATTTGGTTCTTATATAGATTGCATATCAACAGTATTACTTTTTCTATGAATTTCAAGGTTCAGGGGAAATAACTATGTAAATTAATAAGAGTTATTCCCCTTCATGACAATACGTTTTAGTTAAAGCATGAAAACGGCCTTTTTTTTGTTTGTTTTTTTTACTTGTGTCCCCACGAGTTAGACATGAGGTCGGTTTTTCTAAAATAAAAAAATGTATCAGTTATGAAGGATTTAAGAAAATGTTTTAGAAACATGTGTGTATGGTTGTCATAGAAATGTTAATGTCTTCTTGTTGAAGCCAAGACGGTGCACTAAAGGCATAAAAATACGAAGAGAGAGGCAACGAAAATATTGAAAAAACAAAAGTTATATTGTACGTACCTGTTATGGAATAAAATTCTCGAGAAAAAAAAAATCGCTTTGTTTGATAAAGTAGGCGTTTTTTTTTGTTTTTTTTTTACAGAAGAAAATCAAATTGTTATCAGATCGATCGTGTCGCCCCATCTTAGCTATATCTGTGAACGAGGAAGGGTGGGCGCCAGGGGAGATAACTCCAATCACCGCTTAAAGTTTGTCAAAATTTGACGAGATTATTTTGAAATTATAAAAAAAAAAAAATTAGTGCACAGTGAACGAGGCATAAAAAATGACGAAGTTCAGCATTGCCCCCCCCCTCATTTAGCCCCCAAAAGTCCCCATGGGATGTCAAATCCTGGTGAAAATAAACAAACGTTGCAGTTTTAGGCATTAACGTATGTAAATTTGAGTTCTGCACCATGTAAAAAAAGAAATGAATAAGTCCATCATTTGCCCCCGTGCCCCCCTCCCATGTAGCCCCCAAAATCCCCAAGGCCTTAACATATTTAAATTTGAGTTCAGCACCATGCAAAACTGCTAAACAGACATATATAGGAAATTTTGGACAAATATGGTAAAATAGTCCCAAAAATTGAATGTTTTTATTAGCCCTAAAAGAGCCTCTAGGGCACGCCCAAGAGTTATCACGAAGTATAGACAAACAAAATTATATAGAAATCAGTTAGTTACAAGTTTTCAGAAAGTTTTATAAAAATCCAAGGCATCAATTTTTTTAATAAGCACAAACGTGTCAATTTTAGTCATTTTAACGCAAAAGACACTCATAGGGGGCAATCTCTTTCACGCGGTAGGTTTGGGAAAAGGAGTTAAAAATGAAAAAAATATACAAAATACTGTTAAAAACCACCGAATATATGTCACAGTAACATATATTGAGCGAGTTTCTAACAGTATTTTGTCTGTTTTTTTTTTATTTATAACTCCTTTTCCCAAACTTGCCGTGTCAACAAGAGAGTCGGGCGCAATTTTTAATTTTCCACTACATCGGTAAACACTATATGTTTTTCGAGCTGAATAAACATGTTGCATTAAATAAAAACACTAAAAAATTATTCAGTTGGGTAGAAAAGTAACTTTTGATAACATTTATTTGTTATATATTTGTTTTTTGACAACTTTTTCGAATCTATGTGTACAGTAATACAAACCCGTTTCTCTGTCCTTTTGTTTTAACCCTTTTTTCAGTTAAAGGCACCTTGTTTATTCGTCCGTGGAAATATCCAAGATGGCGACGACACAATCAATCTCACAAAAATTTGATTTTCCTCTCTAAAAAAAATAAAAATAAAAATAAAAACTACTTGATAAAATTAAGTGAAATTTTTTTAAAGTGAGAATTTCATTCCATAACGGATACATACTATTTAGTTCTTTTTCAATATCTTCGTTTTTTATTGTCTTTAGTAAACTGCACAAGTACTTAGCTTTTTTTTTCTATTTAAAAAAATGAAAAGGACGTGGAAACTCTTTAAAACAAGTAAAAAAAAAAACCTAAAATATTTATCTAGGTATTTTTTCTGTCCATCAAATTTCGACAAACTTTAAGCTGTGATTGGAGTTATCTCCCCTGGCGCTCCCCCTCATTGTCCACTGAAAACAAGATAGCGATGATACGATCTATCTCATTAAAATTTGATTATGCTCTGTAAAAAAACAAACTACATGATCATATTAAGCGATTTTTTTTATTATAAGAACTTTATTCCATAAAGGGTACATACAATATAATTTTTTTCCCAATATCTTCATTTTTTTAATGCCTTTTAAGCACCGCCAAGATCAGACGGACTTTCAGGTATTTGTTTGGCATGCCAAGAGAGAAGCTTAAGAGGAGAGGGATGAAAGAAGCGATGTAGATGACCGGTCTTCTATATTACAACGAGTTTATCAAGTTTTCGTGGTGCTTGTTAAGCTGTAGTAAACAGCTCGAATTTTTAAATATGTCGCTTTAAGCAAAAATAATAGTATCTACCTTATTATCATATCGTAAAAAGATGTTTGTATTACAATACACAGACGTGCAAAAAAAAATGGCGAAAATATTCAAATATATAACAAATAAATGTTATCAATGGCAAGATTAGTTACTCTTCTACCTAACTGGAAAAGTTTTTAGTGGCTTTAATCACTTTAAAACGTTGGATCAGTTCGAAAACCATACAGTTTGTGGGAAATGTGGCCTAGCAGGATAAGCAATCTGCAGTCGGGATCTGTCGATTATAGGGATCGGAGTTGCAGGTACAGGGATCCCTATGCGTCAAAAGCGGTAGAATATAACTGGGACCTTTAAATGTAAACTTCACAAAATCTCCAACTTACAGAAGGGTTCTACAGAGTCACATCCACATCCATATAAGTTTAAAAGGCGTGAATAACTTCGGAAAATAACGACATTCAACAAAGAACTCGAGATTGCTGTACTGGAATAAAATGCTAACATTTATTAACCTGTTTAAGAGAAAAAGTAATTCAAATTATTTCAACGTTAAGGATTTGCCTCCTGTGTTAGACAGTTTATGCGTGTCTTGAAGAAAAGGCTAAAAATTCATGAATATGAATTTTCATGTTGAGAGAGCACACACGTAATTATTTTTTGGAAGGAAAAGAAAACAGTTATTTATAATATAAATCTCACCTGTCTGTTTAAATGTATGTATGTATGTCAGGTCATGTCATATGCTACTGGTACCATGTAACCCAGTACTACCTGCCTCATGGTCGGCTCACCGGCGACTAAACTGGCTCCCCCACCAGACTTGTTTGGTGAGGAATGCGGCTAGTCTCCCTGAAGGATTAAAAACAAGACCTTCCAAAGGGCGAATGAACTCTTTTTCTGGGTCAACGGCCAACTAGCACCATGTATAGAGGGCTCCTGTAAGCCGTGGTGAAAGCAACCTTTCTAGGAGAAGTAAATCTCTGATTTAAAAAACCATAAATATATAATATTGTCTAGCTTGAAGCTATCATAGAAATAAATGCTAATTCTTTGAACAAGCCTATGCACACATTTTACAATAATAAAGCTTTTACGTTTTTTTTTTTCATATGTATCACTAAACTTGATTTATGAGGAGTCGAATATTCACATAATCTGCAAGAATATGGCTTTTCGATTGTGTTTTATTTCACTTCAGTCAAAATTCTCAGAAATCAAAGAGCACACGACCTGGAGTTAACACTTGAACTCTATATGAGATACATAGATATTTGAATGTTCTATTAAAGTTCTTTATCTCTCAAACACTGAGTTAGTCAAGAAATTGAGAACATAATTTTCCCCTCCTCAATTAACCATTTTCATACATTGTAGTATATCTTTTATTTTGGTCTCTTGGTCTTACTGGATTCCACGACAAGAATTTATCTAGTCTGGTGGAGTATCCAGCTTCGTGCTATTGAGTTAACATCACTTGAAGAAGGTGCACCATTCGTCGGAAAAGCAAAGTCCTTTTTTTACATGGGGGTCACCACTTATCAAGGCCCGAAGGCCACTCAGGGATAAGGGTTATTGTGTGTACAGTAATCAATGAGATAGTATTGTAGTAATCATTAGTATTGGGGGTTTTGATAGAGTGTCTTACTTAAGGGGGCGGTTTGTCAGGAGTTTGTTTATGTTGGACTTGAAGACGTCCAAGTTGTAGTCAGGTGGGAAGCAGACAAGCGGGTCCTCAATATATTTGTTCCAATTCATGTTATCTGTGAAGGTTAAGCTGAGGAGTTTGAACGAAGGGCGTTTTTAGTCACGGCAATCAGTGAGGACATTGCTAAGGGTGGTGCAAAGGAAGTGGGTTCCCTCTACCATGCAAGAAAACTACTTAATCCAGGGGCCCAGAGATACATAGATATTTGAATGTGCCATTTAAATTATTTATCTCTCAAACATCGACTTAGTAAAGAAATTGAGAACATAATTTTCCTCTCCCCAATTAACCATTTTCATTAATATAGTTTAGTATTCTCCTACACATATTAAACGAAAAGTATCCACATGCCAGGTTGTTCTGACAAACCTCTGTATAGCAAGACCTTAGACACTCGAGGATAGTGTCTAGTAGGCATTCAAGTTCTAAATTTCTTTTTTGTTTTAGTTTACTTCAAATCAAGGGGCCCACAACCTGGAGCTAACACTTGAACTACATGTGAGATATATAGATATTCACACGCACAGGAGATTCTCTCTCTCTCTCTCTCTCTCTCTCTCTCTCTCTCTCTCTCCCTCTATCTCTCTATCTCTCTCTCTCTCTCTCTCTCTCTCTCTCCCTCCCTCTCTCTCTCTCTCTATCTCTCTCTCTCTCCCTCTCTCTCTCTCTCTCTTTCTCTCTCCCTCTCTCTCTCTCTCTCTCTCTCTCTCTCTCTCTCTCTCTCTCTCTCTCTCTCCTAAGCCCATTGTCTCTGATAAAACCTTAACAATAAACCATTTTCGTGGTTTAGTATTCTCCTACCCATATTGTTATATAATGGCGATACCAACATGGCGTATGTTGTATATACACTGAATGGGGTTCCTCTAAATATGTGTACATGTAACTAAATGCCTCTGGTGGTTCTTCACTAATTGAACCCTAGCTTATCGTGTTGCAGTCACGGTGTGTGTTCTTAACATTTTCTCATTGTATAATAAACTCTTTTCTTTAACCCTTTTAACTCTGCCATGATCTTTTTTAGTTGCGTCTCTTTTTTAGTGTGTTTTTTTTAACGTTTTTTTTAATTAAATTTTCTTCCTTTGAAGATTATAATGCTGGATATAAGGCAGCGAAATCAGCTGCCAACATTACCCTGCTTTTTATTGAAACCAACCGAGAGCGCTTTTTAGTATCCTCTCTGTTGCCTTAAGTGCAATTGATGTAGGTATAGGTAGATGAGAATCCTATAAACCAAGGCATCTCAGATTGTATTTAATTGAAAATTTCTAAGTCCAAACAAGAGGGGATGTAGGTATAGGAAGATGAGAATCCTATAGACCAAGGCAATGCAACGTGTATTCAATTGAAAATTTCTAAGTCCAAACAAGAGGGGATGTAGGTATAGATAGGTGAGAATCCTATAGACCAAGCCTTCTCAACGTGTATTCAATTGAAAAATTCTAAGTCCAAACAAGAGGGGATGTAGGTATAGATAGCTGAGAATCCTATAGACAAAGCCTTCTCAACGTGTATTCAATTGAAAATTTCTAAGTCCAAACAAGAGGGGATGTAGGTATAGATATATGAGAATCCTATAGACCAAGCCTTCTCAACGTGTATTCAATTGAAAAATTCTAAGTCCAAACAAGAGGGGATGTAGGTATAGATAGCTGAGAATCCTATAGACCAAGCCTTCTCAACGTGTATTCAATTAAAAAATTCTAAGTCCAACCAAGAGGGGATGTAGGTATAGATAGGTGAGAATCCTATAGACCAAGCCTTCTCAACGTGTATTCAATTGAAATAATTCTAAGTCCAAACAAGAGGGGATGTAGGTATAGATAGGTGACAATCTTATAGACCTAGGCATCTCAGCGTGTATTCAATTGAAAAATTTCTAAGTCCAAACAAGAGGGGATGTAGGTATAGATAGGTGACAATCTTATAGACCTAGGCATCTCAGCGTGTATTCAATTGAAAAATTTCTAAGTCCAAACAAGAGGGGATGTAGGTATAGATAGGTGACAATCTTATAGACCAAGGCATCTCAGCGTGTATTCAATTGAAAAATTTCTAAGTCCAAACAAGAGGGGATGTAGGTATCGATAGGTGACAATCTTATAGACCAAGTCATCTCAGCGTGTATTCAATTGAAAAATTTCTAAGTCCAAACAAGAGGGGATGTAGGTATAGATAGGTGACAATCTTATAGACCTAGGCATCTCAGCGTGTATTCAATTGAAAAATTTCTAAGTCCAAACAAGAGGGGATGTAGGTATAGATAGGTGACAATCTTATAGACCTAGGCATGTCAGCGTGTATTCAATTGAAAAATTTCTAAGTCCAAACAAGAGGGGATGTAGGTATAGATAGGTGACAATCTTATAGACCTAGGCATCTCAGCGTGTATTCAATTGAAAAATTTCTAAGTCCAAACAAGAGGGGATGTAGGTATAGATAGGTGACAATCTTATAGACCTAGGCATCTCAGCGTGTATTCAATTGAAAAATTTCTAAGTCCAAACAAGAGGGGATGTAGGTATAGATAGGTGACAATCTTATAGACCTAGGCATCTCAGCGTGTATTCAATTGAAAAATTTCTAAGTCCAAACAAGAGGGGATGTAGGTATAGATAGGTGACAATCTTATAGACCTAGGCATCTCAGCGTGTATTCAATTGAAAAATTTCTAAGTCCAAACAAGAGGGGATGTAGGTATAGATAGGTGACAATCTTATAGACCTAGGCATCTCAGCGTGTATTCAATTGAAAAATTTCTAAGTCCAAACAAGAGGGGATGTAGGTATAGATAGGTGACAATCTTATAGACCTAGGCATCTCAGCGTGTATTCAATTGAAAAATTTCTAAGTCCAAACAAGAGGGGATGTAGGTATAGATAGGTGACAATCTTATAGACCTAGGCATCTCAGCGTGTATTCAATTGAAAAATTTCTAAGTCCAAACAAGAGGGGATGTAGGTATAGATAGGTGACAATCTTATAGACCAAGTCATCTCAGCGTGTATTCAATTGAAAAATTTCTAAGTCCAAACAAGAGGGGATGTAGGTATAGATAGGTGACAATCTTATAGACCTAGGCATCTCAGCGTGTATTCAATTGAAAAATTTCTAAGTCCAAACAAGAGGGGATGTAGGTATAGATAGGTGACAATCTTATAGACCAAGGCATCTCAGAGTGTATTCAAGTGAAAAATTTCTAAGTCCAAACAAGAGGGGATGTAGGTATCGAGAGGTGACAATCTTATAGACCTAGGCATCTCAGCGTGTATTCAATTGAAAAATTTCTAAGTCCAAACAAGAGGGGATGTAGGTATAGATAGGTGACAATCTTATAGACCTAGGCATCTCAGCGTGTATTCAATTGAAAAATTTCTAAGTCCAAACAAGAGGGGATGTAGGTATAGATAGGTGACAATCTTATAGACCTAGGCATCTCAGCGTGTATTCAATTGAAAAATTTCTAAGTCCAAACAAGAGGGGATGTAGGTATAGATAGGTGACAATCTTATAGACCTAGGCATCTCAGCGTGTATTCAATTGAAAAATTTCTAAGTCCAAACAAGAGGGGATGTAGGTATCGAGAGGTGACAATCTTATAGACCTAGGCATCTCAGCGTGTATTCAATTGAAAAATTTCTAAGTCCAAACAAGAGGGGATGTAGGTATAGATAGGTGACAATCTTATAGACCTAGGCATCTCAGCGTGTATTCAATTGAAAAATTTCTAAGTCCAAACAAGAGGGGATGTAGGTATCGAGAGGTGACAATCTTATAGACCTAGGCATCTCAGCGTGTATTCAATTGAAAAATTTCTAAGTCCAAACAAGAGGGGATGTAGGTATAGATAGGTGACAATCTTATAGACCTAGGCATCTCAGCGTGTATTCAATTGAAAAATTTCTAAGTCCAAACAAGAGGGGATGTAGGTATAGATAGGTGACAATCTTATAGACCTAGGCATCTCAGCGTGTATTCAATTGAAAAATTTCTAAGTCCAAACAAGAGGGGATGTAGGTATCGAGAGGTGACAATCTTATAGACCTAGGCATCTCAGCGTGTATTCAATTGAAAGATTTCTAAGTCCAAACAAAGGGGATGTAGGTATAGATAGGTGACAATCCTCTAGACCAAGGCATCTCAGCGTGTATTCAATTGAAAAATTTCTAAGTCCAAACAAGAGGGGATGTAGGTATAGATAGGTTACAATCTTATAGACCAGTGCATCTCAGCGTGTATTCAATTGAAAAATTTCTAAGTCCAAACAAAGGGGATGTAGGTATCGAGAGGTGACAATCTTATAGACCTAGGCATCTCAGCGTGTATTCAATTGAAAAATTTCTAAGTCCAAACAAGAGGGGATGTAGGTATAGATAGGTGACAATCTTATAGACCTAGGCATCTCAGCGTGTATTCAATTGAAAAATTTCTAAGTCCAAACAAGAGGGGATGTAGGTATCGAGAGGTGACAATCTTATAGACCTAGGCATCTCAGCGTGTATTCAATTGAAAAATTTCTAAGTCCAAACAAGAGGGGATGTAGGTATAGATAGGTGACAATCTTATAGACCTAGGCATCTCAGCGTGTATTCAATTGAAAAATTTCTAAGTCCAAACAAGAGGGGATGTAGGTATCGAGAGGTGACAATCTTATAGACCTAGGCATCTCAGCGTGTATTCAATTGAAAAATTTCTAAGTCCAAACAAGAGGGGATGTAGGTATCGAGAGGTGACAATCTTATAGACCAAGTCATCTCAGCGTGTATTCAATTGAAAAATTTCTAAGTCAAATCAAGAGGGGATGTAGGTATAGATAGGTGACAATCTTATAGACCAAGGCATCTCAGCGTGTATTCAATTGAAAAATTTCTAAGTCCAAACAAGAGGGGATGTAGGTATCGAGAGGTGACAATCTTATAGACCTAGGCATCTCAGCGTGTATTCAATTGAAAAATTTCTAAGTCCAAACAAGAGGGGATGTAGGTATAGATAGGTGACAATCTTATAGACCTAGGCATCTCAGCGTGTATTCAATTGAAAAATTTCTAAGTCCAAACAAGAGGGGATGTAGGTATCGAGAGGTGACAATCTTATAGACCTAGGCATCTCAGCGTGTATTCAATTGAAAAATTTCTAAGTCCAAACAAGAGGGGATGTAGGTATCGAGAGGTGACAATCTTATAGACCTAGGCATCTCAGCGTGTATTCAAGTGAAAAATTTCTAAGTCCAAACAAGAGGGGATGTAGGTATAGATAGGTGACAATCTTATAGACCTAGGCATCTCAGCGTGTATTCAATTGAAAAATTTCTAAGTCCAAACAAGAGGGATGTAGGTATCGAGAGGTGACAATCTTATAGACCTAGGCATCTCAGCGTGTATTCAATTGAAAAATTTCTAAGTCCAAACAAGAGGGGATGTAGGTATAGATAGGTGACAATCTTATAGACCTAGGCATCTCAGCGTGTATTCAATTGAAAAATTTCTAAGTCCAAACAAGAGGGGATGTAGGTATCGAGAGGTGACAATCTTATAGACCTAGGCATCTCAGCGTGTATTCAATTGAAAAATTTCTAAGTCCAAACAAGAGGGGATGTAGGTATAGATAGGTGACAATCTTATAGACCTAGGCATCTCAGCGTGTATTCAATTGAAAAATTTCTAAGTCCAAACAAGAGGGGATGTAGGTATAGATAGGTGACAATCTTATAGACCTAGGCATCTCAGCGTGTATTCAATTGAAAAATTTCTAAGTCCAAACAAGAGGGGATGTAGGTATCGAGAGGTGACAATCTTATAGACCTAGGCATCTCAGCGTGTATTCAATTGAAAAATTTCTAAGTCCAAACAAGAGGGGATGTAGGTATAGATAGGTGACAATCTTATAGACCTAGGCATCTCAGCGTGTATTCAATTGAAAAATTTCTAAGTCCAAACAAGAGGGGATGTAGGTATCGAGAGGTGACAATCTTATAGACCTAGGCATCTCAGCGTGTATTCAATTGAAAAATTTCTAAGTCCAAACAAGAGGGGATGTAGGTATCGAGAGGTGACAATCTTATAGACCTAGGCATCTCAGCGTGTATTCAATTGAAAAATTTCTAAGTCCAAACAAGAGGGGATGTAGGTATCGAGAGGTGACAATCTTATAGACCTAGGCATCTCAGCGTGTATTCAATTGAAAAATTTCTAAGTCCAAACAAGAGGGGATGTAGGTATAGATAGGTGACAATCTTATAGACCTAGGCATCTCAGCGTGTATTCAATTGAAAAATTTCTAAGTCCAAACAAGAGGGGATGTAGGTATCGAGAGGTGACAATCTTATAGACCTAGGCATCTCAGCGTGTATTCAATTGAAAAATTTCTAAGTCCAAACAAGAGGGGATGTAGGTATCGAGAGGTGACAATCTTATAGACCTAGGCATCTCAGCGTGTATTCAATTGAAAAATTTCTAAGTCCAAACAAGAGGGGATGTAGGTATAGATAGGTGACAATCTTATAGACCTAGGCATCTCAGCGTGTATTCAATTGAAAAATTTCTAAGTCCAAACAAGAGGGGATGTAGGTATAGATAGGTGACAATCTTATAGACCTAGGCATCTCAGCGTGTATTCAATTGAAAAATTTCTAAGTCCAAACAAGAGGGGATGTAGGTATAGATAGGTGACAATCTTATAGACCAAGTCATCTCAGCGTGTATTCAATTGAAAAATTTCTAAGTCCAAACAAGAGGGGATGTAGGTATAGATAGGTGACAATCTTATAGACCAGGGCATGTCAGCGTGTATTCAATTGAAAAATTTCTAAGTCCAAACAAGAGGGGATGTAGGTATAGATAGGTGACAATCTTATAGACCAAGGCATCTCAGCGTGTATTCAAGTGAAAAATTTCTAAGTCCAAACAAGAGGGGATGTAGGTATAGATAGGTGACAATCTTATAGACCAAGGCATCTCAGCGTGTATTCAATTGGAAAATTTCTAAGTCCAAACAAGAGGGGATGTAGGTATAGATAGGTGACAATCTTATAGACCAAGGCATCTCAGCGTGTATTGAATTGAAAGATTTCTAAGTCCAAACAAAGGGGATGTAGGTATAGATAGGTGACAATCTTATAGACCAGTGCATCTCAGCGTGTATTCAATTGAAAAATTTCTAAGTCCAAACAAAGGGGATGTAGGTATAGATAGGTGACAATCCTCTAGACCAAGGCATCTCAGCGTGTATTCAATTGAAAAATTTCTAAGTCCAAACAAGAGGGGATGTAGGTATAGATAGGTTACAATCTTATAGACCAGTGCATCTCAGCGTGTTTTAAATTGAAAAATTTCTAAGTCCAAACAAAGGGGATGTAGGTATAGATAGGTGACAATCTTATAGACCAAGGCATCTCAGCGTGTATTCAAGTGAAAAATTTCTAAGTCCAAACAAGAGGGGATGTAGGTATTGATAGAGTGCAATCTTATAGACCAAGGCATCTCAGCGTGTATTCAATTGAAAAAATTCCAAGTCCAAACAAGAGGGGATGTAGGTATAGATAGATTGCAATTCTATAGACTAAGGCAAGTCAACGTTTATTCAATTGATAATTTCTAAGTCCAAACAACAGGGCATGTAGTTATAGATAGATGATAATCCGTAAGACCGAAGCATCTCAGATTGTATTCAAGTCCAAACAAGAAGGGATGTAGGTATAGGTAGATGAGAATCCTATAGACCGAGGCATCTCAGCGTGTATTCAATTGAAAATTTCTAAGTCCAAACAAGAGGGGATGTAGGTATAGGTAGATGAAAATCTTATAGACCAAGGCAAGTCAACGTGTATTCAAATGAAAATTTCTAAGTCCTTACAGGGGTGGACGTAGGTATAGGTAGATGAGGAACTACTAGACCAACACATGTCCACGAGTATTCAATTTAAATTTATAAGTTCCAAACAGTGTAAATAAGTGTCTGGAAGTGCCCGATCGACGCCTACTGCCATGTTGGGTGCATGTAGGCGTAGCAAAATGCCTTCTGATCTGCTAGGCACATCGGGACTTAGTTTTTTTTTCTGTCCTTTCTCTGCACCGTATAGGTTGGCGTCTGGATGTGCCTCATCGATGCCTTGGCATATAAACGTGTAATCAAGTTAAAACTTCTAACTTCAAAACGGGAGTTAGGTACCGGTAAATGAGAAGCTTATCAATCTAGACATGTTGAAATTTATAAGTTCACACATAGTGGATAGCAAGGCGAGGAATAGGGATATAGAATAAGAAAAGAGAGATAGACAGATCTAGATAAATACAGAGGTATAAAGAGAGACAGGCAAGGGAGATACATTTCATGATTCAACTTATATGCTAATAAGAAATAGTTGGTATATCAGGAACACAAGCATTGTATTTACTAGTTAATTTTACATCAGAATACACTTGTAGATTTTATGTAGCTTTTTTTCTATAGGGAACATGCAAATAGCAGACATAACATCTAGACATATAAATATATACATAAAACAATTATAGTTATGAGATATATCTTAACTAATCCAAAAAGACAATAATGATGAATATCATCACTTACCTTGGAAAATTATCCAGGCTGTATGCCTACTCACATTCCATCAAACACCAGAAAATCATGAGCAATTGCTTGGTTGATTTTTTTCATTTTTTTTATTTTAATTTTTTTCATACACATTTGTAATTGTGTCTTGTTTTATCAAGTATTTTTGTAGTTAATCTGTGGTCTTGGGAGAGGTGTTAACATGAATCAATTTTGCTTAACATTTTTTATTATGTATATTTTTTCAGTTTACAGAGTCATTGCAGTACCAAGTCTGACACTGTAATTGCTTGAAAAGTATTGCATTGGGAAGGAATCTTTTTTTTTTTTTTTTTTTGAGGTGTGCAGGAATTTCAGTAGGGGATGTTTCTACTGAATTCAGATTCCAAGACAGCAAATTTGTATTTTATTGTTTGTGCATTCTTTTATCAAGTTTTTACAGATGTTTTTGTGTTATGAAAGTGAAAATGAATGAGTTGCAAAGACATTTACATTTTTGCATTCTTTTTTTAATTCTTCACCTTTTTTGTTTTAATGTCCCAAGAGTGAACCAAGACGGATGAGTCTTATTCAGCAGAGTCGAAAAAAACAGGTTACCTTTGGTTGTCCTCAATGGATTTGTCCATAGTATAATGTGTCCAAGTTATTGCCCTAATAAAGTGAGAACCATACCCCAAAACTAATGCAGAACTCTACTTAATTAAATGAGCACTCTCAAAGACAATTTATCTAACATAATTTTGAAATATGTTTTATAAAGTTACCATAGAGCTCTCAAATATATTAGGCACACAAATAGGAAACTTGTTTCAAATACTTGTCATATATATATATATATATATATATATATATATATATATATATATATATATATTAAAAACTTACAGTATATCTATACTTATGTATTGACATTTAGGTTTTCAAAACATACTGCAGAGCTCCTCATGTTTTCTGAATTTTATGCTTTCGTCTACTAATCTATTGAGCACTCTTAAGTATATTTGTGTAGCTGAATTGCCATACATGTTTTTGGAAGTGTATATTTAGCTCTACTAATGTATTGTACTCTGTCAAAATAAATTTATGCAGTTGAAATGCCATATCTGTTTCTCAAATGTTTTATTTAGCTCTACTAATATATTGAGCACTCTGGAAGTAGATTTGTCTAAAATAATTGCAAAAATGTTTCCAACTCTTACTACAAAGCTCTTTAAATGCATTGAGCACTCTTAAAGTAAAATCGTCTTGTATAATTAAACAAAGCAATTTTTAAACTTACTACACAGCTATATAAAACTATGGAGCACATGCAAGCATCATTGGTATATATATAGATCACATAATTATTAGAAGTTATTTTTTTACTTGAAATACATATATATATATATATATATATATATATATATATATATATATTCAAGGGAGACAATTTGTATATAGATGACATAATTAGAAGTTATTTTTTTAATTGAAATACATATATATATATATATATATAATCTATATCTATTCAAGGGAGACAATGTATATATACATCACATAATGATTAGAAGTTATTTTGTATATATATTCAAGGGAGACAATTTGTATATAGATCACATAATTATTAGAAGTTTTTTTTTATTGAAAAAAAAAAAAAAATATATATATATATATATATATATATATTCACGGGAGACAATTTGTATATAGATGACATAATAATCAGAAGTGATTTTTTTAAGGAAATATATATATATATATATATATATATATATATATATATATACAAGGGAGACAATTTATATATAGATCACATAATTAATGGAAGTCTTTTTTAATTGAAGTAAATATATATATATATATATTTTTTTTTATTTCAATTCCATCAATGAGACATAGAGCAATAAAGTCATGTTATTTACATTTTGACTTAATAATAACCCTTTAAAATAGTGCTCAAAACTAGACAGAGCTGATATTATAAAACGTTTATTTTATTACAGGATAAATAAACATTAAGATTGAACTAGATTTATATAAGAGTGCTCAATAAGACATAGAGCAATAAGGACATTGTATTTAGATTTTTATTTAATAATTACACTTTAAATAGTGCTAAACAAAGGGAGACAATTTGTATATACATCACATAATTATTAGAAGAAATTTTTTATTGAAATATATATATATATATATGTATATATTCAATGAGACAATTAGTATACAGATCACATAATTATTAGAACATATTTTTTTTATTGAAATATATATATATGTATATATATATATATATATAAACCTATATTTAAGGGAGACAATTTATATATAGATCACATAATTATTAGAAGTTATTTTTTTATTGAAATAAATATATATAATATATATATATATGTTCAAGGGAGACAATTTGTACATATATCACATAATTATTAGAAGTTATTTTTTTAATTGATATATTTTTATATATATTTATATATATATATATATTCAATTTTTATATGTATTTTTTTTATTACAGGATAAATAAACATTAAGATTCAACTAGTTATATAAGAGTGCTCAATGAGACATAGAGCAATAAAGACATTTTATTTAGGTTTGTACTTAATAAATACCCTTTAAATAGTATTCAAAACTAGACAGAGCTGATATTATAAAACGTTTATTTTATGACAGGATAAGTAAACATAAAGATTTAACTAGAGTTATATAAGAGTGGTCAATTAGACATAGAGCAATGAAGACATTTATATATATATATATATATAATCTATATATATTTTATATATAGATATATAGTCTATATATATATGTTCAAGGGAGACAATAGTTATATAGATCACATAATTATTAGAAGTTATTGTTTTATTGAAATATATATATATATATATATAACTAAATATATATATATAAAATATATATTTATATATATAGATATAATATATATATATAATCAAGGGAGACAATTAATACATAGATCACCTAATTATTAGAAGTTTTTTTCATTGAATTAAATATATATGTATATTCAAGGGGTTCGTTTGTATATATATCACATAATTATTAGAAGTCATTTTTTTAATTGAAATATAAATTTTTATATGTATTTTATTTTATTACAGGATAAATAAACATAAAGATTCAACTAGTTATATAAGTGTGCTCAATGAGACATAGAGCAATGAAGACATTTTATTTAGGTTTGTACTTAATAAATACCCTTTAAATAGTGCTAAAAACAAGACAGAGCTGATATTATAAAACGTTCATTTCATTCCAGGATAAATAAACATTAAGATTTAAATAGAGTCATGTAAGAGTGCTCACTGAGACATAGAGCAATAAAGACATTTTATTTAGATTTGTACTTAATAAATACACTTTAAATAGTGTTCAAAACTAGACAGAGCTGAGTTTATAAACCGTTTATGTTATTACAGGATAAGTAAACATTAAGATTTAACTAGAGTTATATAAGAGTGCTCAATTAGACATAGAGCAATAAAGACATTTTATTTAGATTTGTACTTAATAATTACACTTTAGTGGTAAAAAAAGGGAGACAATTTATAGATAGATCACATAATTATTAGAAGTTATTTTTTTTAAATAAATACATATATATATATATATATATATATATATATATATATCAATATATATATATATATAATCTATGAATTTAATTTATATATTCAAGGGAGACAATTGTTATATAGATCACATAATTATAAGTTATTTTTTATTGAAATATATATATATGTATATATATATATATATATAAATATATATTTATATATATAAAAGATGTATTTATATATTCAAGGGAGACAATTAATATATAGATCACCTAATTATTAGAAGTTTTTTTATTGAAATAAATATATATATATATATAATATATAATATATATATATATATGTTTAATGGAGACAATTTGTATATATATCACATAATTATTAGAAGTGACTTTTTTTATTTAAATATATAAGTCATTCAATTTTTATACGTATTTTATTTTATTACAGGATAAATAAACATTAAGAATCAACTAGTTATATAAGAGTTCTCAATGGGACATAGAGCAATAAAGACATTTTATTTAGATTTGTACTTAATAAATACACTTTAAATCGTGTGCAAAACTAGACAGAGCTGATATTATAAAACGTTTATGTTATTACAGGGTAAGTAAACATTAAGATTTAACTAGAGTTATATAAGAGTGCTCAATTAGACATAGAGCAATAAAGACATTTTATTTATAGTTGTACTTAATAATTACACTTTAAATAGTGCTAAAGAAAGGGAGACAATTTTTATATAGATCACATAATTATTAGAAGTAATTTTTTTAATTGAAATATATATATATATATATATATATATATATATATATATATATTAAAGGAGACAATTTGTATATAGATCAAATAAATATTAGAAGTTATTTTTTTAATTGAAATATATATATATATATATATATTCAAGGGAGACAATTTATATATAGATCACATAATTATTAGAAGTTATTTTAGTTATTGAAATATATATATATAAAATATATATATATATATATATACATATATATATATACAATATATATATATTCAAGGGACATAATTAGTACATAGATCACCTAATTCTTAGAAGTTTTTTTTATTGAAATATAAATATATATATATATATATATATATATATATATATATATATATATATATATATATATATTCAAGGGAGACAATTTGTATATATATATAACATAATTATTAGAAGTTATTTTTTGTATTGAAATATATATATATATATATATTCATTCAATTTTTATATGTATTTTATTTGATTACAGGATTAATAAACATAAAGATTAAACTAGTTATATAAGAGTGCTCAATGAGACATAGACCAATAAAGACATTTTATTTAGGTTTGTACTAATAAATACCCGTTAAATAGTGTTCAAAACTAGACAGAGCTGATATTATAAAATGTTTATTTTATTACAGAAAAAATAAACATTAAGATTTAACTAGAGTTATATAAGAGCTCGATTAGACATAGAGCAATAAAGACATTTTATTTAGATTTGTACTTAATAAATCCACTTTAAAATAGTAATCAAAACTAGACAGAGCTGATATTATAAAACGTTTATTTTATTACAGGATAAGTAAACATTAAGATTTAACTAGAGTTATATAAGAGTGCTCAATTAGACATAGAGCAATGAAGACACTTTATTTAGATTTCTACTTTATAATTACACTTTAAATAGTGCTAAAAAAGGGAGACAATTTGTATAGAGATCACATAATTATTGGATGTAATTTTCTGTTGAAATACATATATGTATATATATATTCAAGGGAGACAATTGATATATAGATCACATAATTATTATAACTTATTTTTTTTATTGAAATAAATATATATATATATATATATATATATATATTCAAGGGAGACAATTTATATATAGATCACAATTATTAGAAGGAATTTTTTTTAATAAATATATATATATAAATATATTTATATATATATATATAATATATATATATTTTATATATATATATAATCTATATATATTTTATATATATATATAGTCTATATATATATGTTCAAGGGAGACAATTTTTATATAGATCACATAATTATTAGAAGTTATTTTTTTATTGAAATATATATATAACTAAATATATATATAAAATATATATGTATATATAGATATAATATATATATAATCAATGGAGACAATTAATACATAGATCACCTAATTATTAGAAGTTGTTTTTATTGAATTAAATATATATATATTCAAGGGGGTCGTTTGTATATATATCACATAATTATTAGAAGTTATTTTTTTAATTGAAATATATATATATATTCATTCAATATTTATATGTATTTTATTTTATTACAGGATAAATAAACATTAAGATTCAACTAGTTACATAAGTGTGCTCAATGAGACATAGAGCAATAAAGACATTTTATTTAGGTTTGTACTTAATAAATACCCTTTAAATAGTGCTAAAAACTAGAGAGAGCTGATATTATAAAACGTATATTTCATTCCAGGATAAATAATCATTAAGATATAAATAGAGTCATATAAGAGTGCTCACTGAGACATAGAGCAATAAAGACATTTTATTTAGATTTGTACTTAATAAATACACTTTAAATAGTGTTCAAAACTAGACAGAGATGATATTATAAACCGTTTATGTTATTACAGGATAAGTAAACATTAAGATTTAACTAGAGTTATATAAGAGTGCTCAATTAGACATAGAGCAATAAAGACATTTTATTTAGATTTGTACTTAATAATTACACTTTAGTGCTAAAAAAGGGAGACAACTTATAGATAGATCACATAATTATTAGAAGTTATTTTTTTTAAATAAATACATATATATATATATTTTATATATATAATATATATATGTTCAAGGGGGACAATTGTTATATAGATCAAATAATTATAAGTTTTTTTTATTGAAATATATATATATGTATATATATATATATATATATATATATATATATATATATATATATTTATATATATAATATATATATTTATATATACAAGGGAGACAATTAATACATAGATAACCTAATTATTAGAATTTTGTTTTTATTGAAATAAAAATATATATATATATATATATATATATAATATATATATATATTCAAGGGAGACAATTTGTATATATATCACATAATTATTAGAAGTTTTTTTTTTAATTGGAATATATATATATGTAGTCATTCAATTTTTATATGTATTTTATTTTATTTCAGGATAAATAAACATTAAGATTCAACTGGTATTATAAGAGTTCTCAATGAGACAGATAGCAATAAAGACATTTTATTTAGGTTTGTACTTAATAAATACCCTTTAAATAGTGCTAAAAACTAGACAGAGCTGATATTATAAAACGTTTATTTTATCCCAGGATAAATAAACATTAAGATTTAACTAGAGTAATATAAGAGTGCTCAAATAGTCATAGAGAAATGAAGACATTTTATTTAGATTTGTACTTTATAATTACACTTAAAGTAGTGCTAAAAAAGGGAGACGATTTGTATATACATTACATAATTATTAGAAGTAATTTTTTATCGAAATCTATATAAATATATATATATATATATATATATATTCAATGAGACAATTAGTATATAGATCACATAATTATTAGAACTTATTTTTTTATTGAAATAAATATATATATATATATATATATATATTTAAGGGAGACAATTGTTATATAGATAACTTAATTATAAAAGTTATTTTTTTATTGAAATATATATATATATAAATATATATATATATATATATATATATATATATATATATAATATGTATATTTATATATTAAAGGGAGACAATTAATACATAGATAACAATTATTAGAAGTTTGTTTTTAATGAAATAACTTTATATTATATATATATATATATATATATATAAATATATATATATATATTCAAGGGAGACAATTTGTATATATATCACATAATTTATAGAAGTTGTTTTTTTAATTGAAATATATATATATATATATATATATATATATATATATATTTATTCAATTTTTATATATAATTATTAGAAGTTATTTTTTTAATTGAAATATATATATATATTCAAGGGAGCCAATTTGTATATAGATCACATAATTATTAGAACTTACTTTTTTATTGAAATAAATACATAAATATATATATATATATATATATATATATATATATATATATATTCAAAGGAGACAATTTATATATAGATCACATAATTATTAGAAGTTATTTTTTTTCTAAATGAATATATATATATATATATATGTATATATATAAATATATATATATATATATATATATAATATATGTATATTTTATATATATAATCTGTATATATATGTTCAAGGGAGACAATTGTTATATAGATCACATAATTATTAGAAGTTATTGTTTTATTGAAATATATATATATATAAATACATATATATATATATAAAATATATATTTATATATATATATATATATATATATATATATAATATATATATATATTCAAGGGAGACAAGTAATACATAGATTACCTAATTATTAAAAGTTTTTTTATTGAAATAAATATATATATAATATATATATATATATATATATATATATATATATTCAAGGGAGACAATTTGTATATATGTAACATAATTATTAGGAGTTATTTTTTTAATTGATATATATATATATATATATTTATATATATTCAATTTTTATATGTATGTTATTTTATTACAGGATAAATAAACATTAAGATTCAACTAGTCATATAAGAGTGCTCAATTAGACATAGAGCAATAAAGACATTTTATTTAGATTTGAACTTAATTAATACACTTCAAATAGTGTTCAAAACTAGACAGAGCTGATATTATAAAACGTTTATTTTATTACAGGAAAAATAAACATTAAGATTTAACTAGAGTTATATAAGAGTGCTCAATTAGACATAGAGCAATAAAGATATTTTATTTAGATTTCTACTTATTAATTACACTTTAAATAGTGCTAAAAAATGGGAGACAATTTGTATATAGATCACATAATTGTTAGAAGTGATTTTTTTAATTGAAATATATATATATATATATATATATATATATATATATATATTCAAGGGAGACAATTTATATATAGATCACATAATTATTAGAAGTTATTTTTTTTAAGTAAATATATATATATATATATATAAATATATATAATATATATATTATATATATATATAATCTATATATATATGTACAAGGGAGACAATTGTTTTATAGATCACATAATTATTAGAAGTGTTTTTTTATTGAAATATATATATATAAATATTTATATATATATATATTGACATTTTAGATTTATCATTGAGAATCATAACAGTTAGAATAAAATTATTAAAATTTATATTACATTATGTCATATTCACACAAGAATACCAAAAAAATTGTGGTTATCTAAATTGACGTTTACATTTTTTTTTAAGTTATTACCTTGCTCTACTGATGTATTGAGCACTCTACATATAAGTCCTTTCATTTGAATTTCTGTGTATATATATTAAATATTAACAGTTAGCTCTAAGTCTTATCATCAAATTGCCATACATATTTCCAAAAATTTAACAACTATCTCTACTAATTCATTAATCATTGTATATATTTATCTTTCTGTCTCTCATTATTTATCTATCTATCTATCTATAGAATTGAATATGTCTGTCTGTGTGTACATTTCTCTGTCAATTTTAGTCTACATATTCCAAATTTTGATACAAAGGGTACTGAGATTTTAGAAAATCTATGTGATTTGTATTTGAACAGAAATTTTGCAATTAAGGGGTCAAAGTTCAATGATTTGGCCTTTGAGAACCCTACTAATTTCCTCCGACAATTATGGGTCTAAACACTTGAAATTTTACATATAGTTTCCTTGGACATGGATCTAACTTAATATCTCCATTGGAGCCCAAAACAATAAATTGTAAAGGTTCATAATAGGGGTCAAATTTTTTAAAATTAACCGTTTTTCTGCTTTTTTTTTTTGGTTGGGGAGGGGGGCAGCATACACCGCTAAACACCGGGGCTACGGCAGGAAATCATGCTAGTATAATATATATATATATATATATATATATATATATATATATATATATATATATATATTCATATATATATATATATA
>NC_136527.1:145069950-145127776 GCF_053919585.1 Euprymna scolopes
TGGGGAGAACACGGGGCCTTGCAGGGAGGCCCATTTTTCTCTTTCGTTCGGTTTACATCTTTCGGGTATTGTTCTCCTTTCAGCCTGCCCCCATCACGCCTTTTTGCTCGCCACATGCAAGCGTATAAAAAGACGACCAGATGACGGACGCAACAAACTAATGCCGACATTTTCTGGATTTTTTTTTTTTTTTGCCAGAGCCCATTTAGCCGTGTAGCTATTAAACTACAACGTTACACCCCCCTACCACGGTGAGGATAGGGTTGGACTTTAGGGGGGAAAATACACATCCAGTATTTTATCCAATAAAAGAACGGTTTATAAACTGCACAATTGTCACGGTAATTCTACAGTTTATGGACCGCCCTTAAATAATATTATATACATGCTTTCATCTAACAAATTTAAAAAAAAAGGCGTTAATTTAGATTTAAATTTTAATATTTTTTCCCCAGAACAGCACGGATTATAAACTGCACAATTGTCACGGTAATTCTATAGTTTATCGACCACCCTTAAATAATATTATATGTATGCTTTCACCTAACAAATTTAAAAAAAAAGACGTTAATTTAGATTTAAATTTTAATATTTTTTCCCAGAACAGCACGGTTTATAAATTGCACAATTGTCACGGTAATTCTATAGTTTATTGACCACCCTTAAATAATATTATATGTATGCTTTCATCTAACAAATTAAAAAAAAAAGACGTTAATTAAGATTAAATTTTAATATTTTTTTCCCAGAACAGCACGGTTTATAAATTGCACAATTGTCACGGTAATTCTATAGTTTATTGACCACCCTTAAATAATATTATATGTATGCTTTCATCTAACAAATTAAAAAAAAAAGACGTTAATTTAGATTTAAATTTAAATATTTTAACCAAGAACAGCATGGTCTATAAACTGCACAATTGTCACGGTAATATTTGTTGGCTGGCTTTCTAACAGTATAATAAAATATAAAAAGACGTTAAACGTTAAAATCGTGTAAACTACACAAGTGTCGAAATTTGAAAAGAAATTCGACGTGTTTATGAACTGTGCTCATACTAACAACGTTCATTTGAACACTTGTGCAGTTTACACAACTGAAATAAATGCGTCATCTACTTTGAAACGACAAGAAATACCTTTTTTTTTTTGACATCAGAGAAGTAGACAGAGGAGCGGCAGGGCGGCGGCTTAGCTGGGTCGACTGGCTGGTCATCTATTCTTCCGGAACTCATCTCGCTGCCAGGGTCCAAACTGAATTTACAGCCCGTTTTAGGCCTCTTTTTATATTTCACCATCGCCGTGAAAACCGTTAACTTTTCCGGGAAAAACCGAACAGTTCGCAGTCGATGTCGCAACCTTTTTACCTTTTATGGAGTTTGTGTTACCTAGCTGCCTTTTCATTGGTTGATTTAAACTTGTTTAGTTGAAGAGTGAATGTGGCGTGATATGCGCGCACGCACGCACGCACGCACACACAGAGTAATACTTTGTGTTTGTGTGTGTTGGTGTCTTTATGCGAGTGTGTGTATGTGTGTGTGTGTGTGCTGAGTTAAATTTGTTTAGTTTGAAGAGTGAACGTGGGCGTGTGTGTGTGTGTGTTTATGCAAGTGTGTGTGTATGTGGGTGTGTGCGTCGTTGAGAGAGAGAGAGAGAGAGAGAGAGAGAGAGAGAGAGAGAGAGAGAGGGGTTAGCACCCGGTAATTTAAAAAGTTATAAAAAGTTAAAAATATAATATATATATATATATATATATATATGGTCGCCAGTGATTTACATTTCAAAATACACGCATTAATAAAACTAGCTCCAAGACTATTTTTCTCTGCTAATTTTCCTTGCGATATTCGTTTTCAGCATACCTGAAAAAACTGACGGTTCGAGTTTTCCGGGTACGGTTTTTCCGGAGACGAGTTTTCTCTGGACAAGTTTTCCGGGCACTGGTATAAGTGCTATGGGTTCATCAGAGCACATCCCATTAAAGTACTTGTAAACAGGGATGCAACACCGAGGAGGCGATGGGACAGACGTTGGAGATTGACCTATAGCACGCACGGGGCCTATTAGATTAGATACTCTTTTTTTTGTTGTTTTTGTGCTCAACGATAAAAACCGACTTCTTCATTTGTGTTTGCTTCTCATTTTCGCTTTTTCTCTGATAAGTGTTTCGCTAATGTGAAAAAGAAAACATGTTCGAACGTTTGCTGACATTTATTGGATGTGTTCCTACCAGTATTTTGCTTAATTTTCGAGTTTGGAGCGATTATCGAGTCTCACAAGATGTCTGTAAAATGTCAGACACTTCTTTATTGTTCTAACTTAAAACCGTGCGCTACTTTTGTTTGTGTTAAATAAACGTTTTAAAATAAGTTAAAACAACAAAAATGTGATCTAGGTAGAAGAGTAACTTACCTTGCCTTTGGTAACATTCATTTTCTTATATATTTATTTGTTCACTACTTTTTCGTTTTGTTCTCTTGAATGCGAAATATTCGCCATGAAATTTCCACGGGTCACGATTATTTCGTTTTATTAATCTTAAGTTTCATAGAATAAAAAGTTCTGACACAACTTTGTCGAGCGATTTATAATCGATTTCATTTAACTTCTGTTTGACCCCGGCACGTACGATCCTTTCTCTCCTTCCCCCACTCTCTCTCTCTTCTTTAGCTTGGTTACAAGCGATATGCTTATGTGTGCGTGCGTGTGTGTGTGTGTATGTGTGTACATGCGTGCGTATGTGTGTTGTCGTATTCACGAAAATTTAAAAAAATAAAAACGTTTTTCCCCGACCGGCCGGATTAGGGTTGTGAGGTGTGGTTAGAGTTCATGAAAATAAATGTTAGCAATAAAAACTTTTTAAAACTAAGTTAGAAAAAAGAATACAATTTACTTCCCCACGGAGCCACCGATTCTTCTTCTTTTTTTAGGCGATGTAATAAGCCATATTTTTGAGCAGGGTTGCCTCCTCTCTTTATTTTGGTTTGTATATTTTTCATGTTGCAAAAATGCTCCCGGGAGATCTTTTTAGGATTCTAAAGGTTTGCTTTTTTTTACACTTTTTATTATCTTCGAAAAATGTAAAAAAAAATGTAAACAGGCAGTTTACGATTTGAAATGCATCGTTAAAATGATATTTTTTGCTAGTTCTTTCAACTTTATATTTTTATTTCGTCGTCTTCAAGTCCAATGTAAACAAGTTCTTGATGAGCCGTTCCTCTTAAATAATCCAATTTACCAAATTTACACTTCTAACGATTACTATGATATTGTCCATTGACTACTGTATGTACACACTTTAACCCTTATCCTCGAGTGGCCTCTGGGGCTTGATAAGTAGTGATTCCTTTATAAAATAAAAAATATTTCAATACTTTGATGGTGAGTCTATAGTCAGTCTGTGCTGGTTTTCCTTGCGATATTCGTTTTCAGCATACCTGAACAAACTGAGGATTGGCCCCTTTCATATGCCGCCTGTTAAAACTGTTCACACATGGTCGCCAGTGATTTACATTTCAAAATACACGCATTAATAAAACAAGCTCCAAAACTAGTAGTCGGTCATTCTCTGCTAATTTTCCTTGCGATATTCGTTTTCAGCATACCTGAACAACTTGATGGTTGGCCGCTTTCATATGCCGCCTGTTCAAACATGGTCGCCAGTGATTTACATTTCAAAATACACGCATTACTATCTCGAAAACTATTCGTCTGTCTGTGCTAATTTTCCTTGCGATATTCGTTTTCAGCATACCTGAACAAACTGAGGGTTGGCCCCTTTCATATGCTGCCTGTTCAAACATGGTCGCCGTGATTTACATTTCAAAATACACGCATTAATAAAACTAGCTCCAAAACTATTTGTCTCTGCTAATTTTCCTTGCGATATTCGTTTTCAGCATACCTCAACAAACTGAAGGTTGGTCCCTTTCATATGCCGCCTGTTCAAACATGGTCGCCAGTGATTTACATTTCAAAATACACGCATTAATAAATCGAAAACTACGTGTCTGTGCTAATTTTCCTTACGATATTCGTTTTCAGCATACCCGAACGATTTTAAAATGACAGTCCGAATGTTAACGAAGCACACACACACACACACACACACACACACACACACACACACACACGTAAACTCAGTGAAAATGTCTACTGTCGATAAGCTAGTTGTAAATTAGATTACTGGCTCTTATGAGTTTTAGTCTAACCACCCTTTACAACTGTGATACAGTAGAACAGTCCGTCTCTGGACAATTAGCAGTGTATCGCATAACTCAATGACAGTGTCGAATGTCAACTAGCTAGTTGTAAGTTAGGTTACTGGCTCTGATGAGTTACACTCTAACCACCCTTAATAACTGTGATACAGCGGAACAGTCCGTTTTTGGACAAGTGGCGGTGATCGCATAACTCATTGAAAGTGCCGAATGTCTATTAGCAAGTTGAAACTTAGATTACTGGCTTTAATGAGTTTCAGTCTAACCACACTTAATAACTGTGATACAGCGGAACAGTCCGTCTGTTTCGCATAACTCATTGACAGTGTCGAGTGTCGATTAGCTAGTTGTAACTTCGTAGCCAGCCGAAAAGCCCCTTTAAGAAGAGACTTGAAGATAATAATTATTGTTTTTATTTGTAATGTTATTCTTATCGTCCAGCCATGCACGTGCAGAAATGCATTTCCAACGCAACTGTGTTAAAAAACTTACTTCCCCTTCAATGAGACAAGAACGCCGACACTCGACTTCGCACCGATACGCGAATGACGATACATAGAAATGAAAGCTGTTGATTTTATGTATTGAATTTTACGACTTTGCCGGCCCTCGTGACAAGATGTTCCGGCAGATACTGCAGGCTATGACTAGCTATGACTAGCAAAGACCAGATGTGGGGGCAACCCCACATGCCTGACCATTAACCAGCTCCCATTTCCCACCTCTCGGGAGCTGGTCCCCTTTTTCCCTTCCCCCTCCCTTCACTCCTCACATTAAAAATCGGCCTTGTGCCTAATTTGCTTGGTGGGGGAGCAAATAAATACCATCTGTTCCGGCAGATACTGCCAGCAAAGACCGTATATGGGGCTGACCCCACATATAAGACCTTGGTCAATGTAGGGGTAACCCTTCATACCAATTGTCACCATCCCGCTCCCCTACTCCCCGGGGAGTTGTTCCCCATTTCCCCCTCAGTCCTCACATTAAAAATCGGCCTTGTGCCTAATTTGCTCGGTGGTGGGGGAGCAAATAAATACCATCTGTTCTTCAGATGCTGCACTTCTATTTCTTGTTCTCTTTCGGTGGAGGAGAAATCCTTCACGACTGAGACAGTTTTTATTTTTGTACCTTTTCTCCACGTTAAAAAAACGACCCTGGTGTCTAACTCTGTCCCGTGGGGAGGCATAGTAAATAGGTACACACACAGACACAGCGACGAACGGACTTGGCGACGCTTTCGATTGTAAATATAAGAGCGTTGTCGGCGGCGACAACCGGAAATGGCAAACCCTGTGTCAGTCAGATTTGTTTATTTCACGCCAATTTGGACCGCGAAATAATTCGTTTTAACTAATGAGACCTGTGGAAATTCTAAGGTTAATCCTTCGGAGTTAAGACAACCAAGCGTAAAAGTTGATATACAAAACAAATATATAATATATAAATGTTACCAAAGGCAAGATAAGTTACTCTTCTACGTACTTGAACAAGTGTTTTAAGTTCTGCTGCGATATTCGTTTTCAGCATACCTGAACAAACTGAGAGTTGGCCCCTTTCATACGCCGCCTGTTCAAACTGTTCAAACATGGTCGCCAGTGATTTACATTTCACAATACACGCATTAATAAAACTTGCTCTAAAACTATTTGTCTTAGCTACTTTTCCTTGCGATATTCGTTTTCAGCATACCTGAATGAGAGTTAGATTCTATAGACCAAGGCAAGTCAACGTGTATATAAAAAAATATTTTCGTTAACAGATACTACACATTGATCGTTTATTTTATTTGATTTGATGTATTTTATATTTATTTATTTTTTATTGATCTTATTTTCATTTAACATTTAATGTTTTGGTGTTGTATTACTGTACACATAGATTCGAAAAAGTTGTAATAAAAACAAATATATAACAAATAAATGTTATCAAAGGCAAGATAAGTTACTTTTCTACCCAACTGGATATATTTTTCGTGTTTTTATTCAATATAACATGTTTATTCAGCCGTAAGTTTGGGAAAAGGTGTTATAAATAAAAACCCAGATAAAATACTGTACAAACTCGATCAATATATGTTACCGTGACATAGGTGGACATATATTCGGCGGGTTTTTAGTAGTATTGTGTATAGTTTTTTATTTATAACACCTTTTCCCAAACTTACCGTGTTAAAGAGAGAATCAGACGCCATTTTGAATGTTCCAATACATCGGTAAACACTATGTTTTTCGAGCTGAATAAACATGTTACCTTGAATAAAAACACAAAAATTATATCCAGTTTGGTAGAAAAGTAACTTATCTTGCCTTTTGATAACATTTATTTGTTATATATTTGTTTTTTGACAACTTTTTCGAATCTATGTGTACAGTAATACAAACCCGATGTTTTTTTTTTATTAAATAGTTAGGTGACTGTACGGAATAGTTACAAAACGCCTTCCTCTCCCCATTTTAAGAACGACTTTCGGAATTGGGGGGAGCCCAATCTCTCCATGGTAAGAACGGCTTTCCAGATTGTGAGGTGTTTTTTTTTCAGAAAGCCGTTCTTATCATGGAGAGATTGAAAGTGTTAATACAAGTTAAATTGAATTTTTATCAGATCTTCTGCTTATTAAATTATTGGACAGAATAGTTAACATGATCCTCTCTACATTAAGAATGGCTTTCTGAACTTTTAAGGTAACGATTTCTTAAAAAAATACAATTTAATAACAAAAAAAAAACAGTTATTTTTACGATCCGAAAGAGGGAGGCGGTGGGAGGGGGAGGAATTGGCGCGTTGAAATAAAATTCGTTGAATTTCAAATTCGCTTCATACCCCCACCCTTCGCCACGTCATGACAGAAACAAAACTTTGACGACATTTCATTTAACTTCCGTTTGACCCCGGGCAAGAGTGCAAACACGTGCGGAGTGTGTGGGTGTGTGGGTGGAAGTTTTATTGTTTTATTACTTTCATAATTTCATTATTTTCCGTCTTTCTCTCCCCCTCTCTCTCTTTCTGTCTCTCTCTCTCTTTCTCCCCCCTCTCTCTGTTTCTCTCTCTCTCTCTCTCTCTCTCTCTCTCTCTCTCTCTCTCTCTCGTGCTCACATGAAATAAACGCGGGAAGAAATATGTTTGGGGGGAATTTGCCATTTCACGAAACGTCGTGGTTAGAGACACATGTATTTTTACTGGGAGTTTTCACTAGAAGAAAGATAAGTAATTTTTGGTATAATTTGTGATTTTATTTCAGCATTTCTTTTATGTAAAATAATAATCTTGTTTTTTTTTTAATGTTTAAAGTGAATAATAAAAAAAAAATGATATTTTATTTAAGTTATTATAATTACCTCGTGTTATTAAACGAAAAAAAAAAAATGAACAGACACTACACATTTCGTTCTTTATATATAATTTTCAATATAATTTATATCTATGTGTACAGTAATACAAACCCTATATTTGTTAATGAATATCACTTAAATAAACCACTCTACAGATGGATGTGATATTTGGAATATGCTGTAACATTGATAAAGACGAACTAAGGAACAGTTACGTCATAGACTCAAAATATACGTATGATTATAATAGGAAAAAAACAAAAACCTTCAAAAGTATATGCAGTTATGCTACCGTGCCGAAATAAAAACGGTGTTATTTAGAAATCTATTCTTTGTATTCTAACATTGTAATCAAGTTGTCGTGAAACTTGAATTTCAAATGAAAAAACGAAAAAAACAAAACAAAAAAGGAAATGCAAATACAAAAACACGGTAACATAAATGCATAATTACTAATTATGTCTTTCTGGCTAAACGTAGTAACCGTTTCTTTTTTCTGTATTTGTATAAAAATTAGTACATGTTTTTTATTAGATATTGAAATCCATGTTATTAGGTTGAAATGGGCGCTTCTACACTATTGGGACGAGATTTCAGAATTGTAGGGATGCGAGTTAATGCGACAGTTGATGTTGAATTCGAAAGTGATTTTGGAGCCTTTAAACTGTCATTAATAATAATAAAACAGATACTACACTTTGAATTATTTGCTAATAATTAAAAAAAATATTTTCGTTAACAGATATGACACATTGATCGTTGTTTTTATTTGATTTGATGTTTTTTTATTTTTATTTATTTTTTTATTGATCTTATTTTTATTTAACATTTGATGGTTGTTATTAAATTGTTAGATGCTTGTACGGAATGGTTACAAAACCCCCTCCTCTCTCCATTTTAAGAACGACTTTCGGAATGGCCGTATCCCAATCTCTCCATGTTAAGAACGGCTTTCTAACGCCGACACTTGACTTCGCACCGATACGCGAATGACGATTCATAGAAATTAAAGCTGTTGATTTTATGTATTGAATTTTCCACGACTTTCTCGGCCCTCGTGACAAGATCAAAGTGTAGTATCTGTTCTCTCAGTTACGAAACTGTCCGCCACCGGGTTTCTGGATAGGTTAAGGTGTTTTCATACTAACCTTCGTTAGCAAGGACCGACTCCACATTTGTGGGAGCTTGGACCCGGAAACCGATCCCCTTTTTTGGGAGACTGGAATCTCGGGACCAACACCACTAGCTGGTAGTTGAGACCTGCTTTTGTTGTTTTTTTGCATGCGTTTTTTCTTCGTTCCGGTCTCTTCCCTCTAGAGACAGGGGATGGTCTAATTTCTCCACACTTAATTGCCTGAGCAGCACTGACCTGCCAGGCCCAAACTTTGTCTATCTTCGCTGCTCTCCCAGTGGATCGAGCAGACAGGGCTCTCTTTCTCGCTTCCGTTGGGGTAAGTTAGTGGGTAGTTGGGAGCTTGGACCCGGAAACCGATCCCCTTTTTTGGGAGACTGGAATCTCGGGACCAACACCACTAGCTGGTAATTGAGACCTGCTTTTGTTGGTTTTTTGCATGCGTTTTTTCTTCGTTCCGGTCTCTTCCCTCTAGAGACAGGGGATGGTCTAATTTCTCCACACTTAATTGCCTGAGCAGCACTGACCTGCCAGGCCCAAACTTTATCTATCTTCGCTGCTCTCCCAGTGGATCGAGCAGACAGGGCTCTCTTTCTCGCTTCCGTTGGGGTAAGTTAGTGGGTAGGGTGACGTGGGGTAGGGCGGGTGCTTCGTTTCTGCTCCCCTCTGTGGGCAGGGATTCCTATCCCCTCTCTCTCTTAATTGCGACGCGGCACTCTGGCCCGCTAGCACCCACTGCGTCTTTCTTCTCTGCTCTCCCCCCCTCGCGGGGGGATCTGAGCTGCTAACCCGACATCCCCGTGAGGGGAAGTCAAAAACTCTAATTTCTTCAAAGTCCGCTCCTCCCCCTCCATTCCCCTGGGTTTTCTTTTCCCCCACTACACTTTGGTCTGCGTCAGCGGCCAGTGCAACCGCCACGATGCCAGGCAGGAGGGGTACGTTACCCCAAATGCGCAAGATTTATTAATAAATAATAAACTAGACAAAATACTTTGAGAAATTCGCTCAATATATGTTAACGTGACATAACTTGACATATATTCGGTGGTTTTTTAATAGTATTTTGTCTAGTTTATTATTTATAACACCTTTTCCCGAACTTACCGTGTTAAAGAGACAGTCGGTCGCCATTTAGAATTTTCCAATACATCGGTAAACACTGTATTCTTTTCGAGCTGAATAAACATGTTAAACTGAATAAAAACACGAAAATTATATCCAGTTTGGTAGAAAAGTAATTTATCTTGCCTTTGATAACATTTATTTGTTATATATTTGTTTATTGACAACTTTTTCGAATCTATGTGTACAGTAATACAAACCCTATAATTATTTCATGTCATTAAACGAAAAAAAAAAAAAAGAACAGATACTACACGTTTCCTTTTTTTACAGATATCATTGTCAAATAAAATGTATATTTATTTATAATTTGTTGTATTTTTAATCGTTTGCTGCAAACTTTAAATCGAGTATTAATCTTCTGTTTGAGAATATATGTTAAATTATCGATGGTTTTATATTGTATTTTTTTATTTATTTATAATTTTATTTCAGCATTTATTTAATATAGAATAACCACGTCGCTTATTTAATCATAAATAAAAAAAAAAAAAAAAAAAAAAATTATTCTATAAAAAGCATTTTCATTCCAAAATACTGAAATCGCCATTAAATAACCTGGAAAAGGGTTGATATGGCGTATAAGCAAAAGGCAGACTAAGAAATCAAGGGCAGATAATCGGAAATCTTGATTGTCTCCCTTGACGAACTTGTCTCCACGGAATTTCACGAGTGTTGTGGTCGGCGTTACGGAAATTACCGACCGTTTACTGATTTTATTTGTTTAGTTTTTTTCACCTTTGTTTGGTTGAGAGATGTTTGAGTACTCGTGCAGTTTATTGACCACCGGTGTGAAATATTAACGTCGTATTTATGTGTGCTTTCCACCTAACAGTCGAATGACGTTAAAATTGATTTACACACTCACTTGTAAAGTCGCCAATAGTAAGATGTCCAAAAATTACGAAAAAAGTTTACTCATTTTATTTGTTTAAATATTATATGTAGACTTTCACCTAACAAATTAAAAAATTAGAAGACGTTAATTTAGATTTAAATTAAAAATATTTGTCTGTCTGTCTGTCTATCTATCTAGCTGTACTGTATCTCTCCAACTACATCCTCTGTCTGTCTGTCTCTTTAACCTCGCATCGGCTCTCTGCTTGGTTCCTTATTTCAGCCCACCAAACTGGATATAATTTCCGTGTTTTTATTAAATTAAACATGTTTATTTAGCTCGAAAAAACAGTGTTTACCGATATATTGGAAAATTCAAAATGGCGACCGACTCTATCTTTAACACGGTAAGTTCGGAAAAAGATGTAATAAATAATAAACCAGACAAAATACTGTTAGAAATTCGCTCAATATATGTTAACGTGACATAACTTGACATATATTGGGTGGTTTTTTAATAGTATTTTGTCTAGTTTATTATTTATAACACCTTTTCCCGAACTTACCGTGTTAAAGAGACAGTCGGTCGCCATTTTGAATTTTCCAATACATCGGTAAACACTGTATGCTTTTCGAGCTGAATAAACATGTTAAATTGAATAAAAACACGAAAATTATATCCAGTTTGGTAGAAAAGTAATTTATCTTGCCTTTGATAACATTTATTTGTTATATATTTGTTTATTGACAACTTTTTCGAATCTATGTGTACAGTAATACAAACCCTATAATTATTTCATGTCATTAAACGAAAAAAAAAAAAAGAACAGATACTACACGTTTCCTTTTTTTACAGATATCATTGTCAAATAAAATGTATATTTATTTATAATTTGTTGTATTTTTAATCGTTTGCTGCAAACTTTAAATCGAGTATTAATCTTCTGTTTGAGAATATGTGTTAAATTATCGATGGTTTTATATTGTATTTTTTTATTTATTTATAATTTTATTTCAGCATTTATTTAATATAGAATAACCACGTCGCTTATTTAATCATAAATAAAAAAAAAAAAAAAAAAAATTATTCTATAAAAAGCATTTTCATTCCAAAATACTGAAATCGCCATTAAATAACCTGGAAAAGGGTTGATATGGCGTATAAGCAAAAGGCAGACTAAGAAATCAAGGGCAGATAATCGGAAATCTTGATTGTCTCCCTTGAAGAACTTGTCTCCACGGAATTTCACGAGTGTTGTGGTCGGCGTTACGGAAATTACCGACCGTTTACTCATTTTATTTGTTTAAATAATATTATATGTAGACTTTCACCTAACAAATTAAATAAGAAGACGTTAATTTAGATTTAAATTAAAAATATTTCTCTGTCTGTCTGTCTATCTATCTATCTAGCTGTACTGTATCTCTCCAACTACATCCTCTGTCTGTCTGTCTCTTTAACCTCGCATCGGCTCTCTGCTTGGTTCCTTATTTCAGCCCACCAAATTAGTTCAGTTTTTTTATATTTTTTTTTTATTCATAATTTGATTTCAGTATTTATTTAATATAGAATAACCGGGTGTGTATTAGTACTGGACTGGACACATAGATTCGAAACAGTTGTCAAAAAACAAATATATAACAAATAAATGTTATCAAAGGCAAGATAAATTACTTTTTTACCAAACTGTATATAATTTTCGTGTTTTTATTAAATTAAACATGTTTATTCAGCTCGAAAAAACAGTGTTTACCGATATATTGGAAAATTCAAAATGGCGACCGACTCTATCTTTAACACGGTAAGTTCGGAAAAAGATGTAATAAATAATAAACCAGACAAAATACTGTTAGAAATTCGCTCAATATATGTTAACGTGACATAACTTGACATATATTGGGTGGTTTTTTAATAGTATTTTGTCTAGTTTATTATTTATAACACCTTTTCCCGAACTTACCGTGTTAAAGAGAGAATCGGTCGCCATTTCGAATTGATATTTAAAAAAAAAAAAAAAAAAAAGAATCCTAGCTACTGAGTTGTAGTCGACAATCGTAACATATCCCAAAATTACGAAAATGCAATCATTAAAGAATTTCCTAATTTTTTGTTTATTACAACAACATTGCAAGAGTAAGATTAGTAAATGTGGATGTGTATTTTCCCCCCTAAAGTCCAACCCTATCCTCACCGTGGTAGGGGGGTGTAACGTTGTAGTTGAACAACAACTACACGGCTAAATGGGCTCTGGCAAAACAAAATCCAGGAAATGACGTCCGTCATCTGGTCGTCTTTTTATACGCTTGCATGTGGCGAGCAAAGAAGACGTGTTAAGGAAGGAGCAGGCTGAAAGGAGAACATTCCCCGAACAAAAAAAGAAAAATGGGCCTTACCCTATCCCTTTCCCTTATCCTAACCCTAACCCCTCCCGTTTGCTTCCAAGGCCCCATTTGAGCGTGTTCTCCTCCGCAGGCCTGCTTCTCCAAGTTTCCCCGACTTTGCAGGTAACTGGTTTGGAGGCTTTCTAAAGCTCTTTTATCAGTGTCGGGGTGTTGAGTCCACACTTCCAGCTCAACAAATACCTGCAGTGCAAGGTGCGCTTCTCCGAATTTCCCCGAAGAGGGAGCGACACGTGCTCGTGTTTCTACTGTGTAATGCATGCGTGCCTCCACTTGACTACGGATGACTAGAGTAATACTAAAATAGTTTGTGTGTGCTCACAAGCTGCTTGAAGGGCGCTGGTAATATTATTCCTACTATCTATCAACTACGAGCTGGGGCGGTAATGCAATGATGGACCTCCGATTAATAATATCCGATACGATAGTAGGAATGGCAGTTTTGTGAGCTTTCATAGGCTCTTCCACATTCACGCACAATCTTGTGGTATCTCTCTAGGAATCCTGTTGGGTAGAGAGAACAAGAAGTCCCTTCCCTCGTTTTGGAAGGTTGTTCGCAGCAACGCTTGTTTTATATGGTGCCCTCTTTAGGGAGTTCAACACCTTGTTGTACGGAACCCGATCAAAATCCAGTTAATGATGGCATGAGTTTGTTGCGTCCGTCATCTGGTCGTCTTTTTATACGCTTGCATGTGGCGAGCAGAAAAGACGTGCTCGAGCAGGCTGGAAGGAGAACACTCCCCCGAAAGAGAAAAATGGGCCTCCCTCTCTCCCGTGTGCTTCCATCAAGGCCCAAATTGTGTGTGTTCTCCTTCGCAGGCCTGGTCCTCCAACTTTCCTCGACTTTGCAGGTAACTAATCTGGAGCTTTTCTAAAGCTCTTTTCTCAGTGTCGAGGTGTTGAGTCAACTCCCAGCTCAACAAATACCTGCAGCGCAAGGTGCGCTTTTCCGAATTCCCCCGAAGAGGGAGCGACACGTGCTCGTGTTTCTACTATGTAATTCACGCGTGCCTCCACTCGACTACGGACGACTAGAGTAATACTGCTATTAGTTTGCGTGTGCTCACAAGCTGCTTGAAGGGCGCTGGTAATATTATTCCTACTATCTATCAACTACGAGCTGGGGCGGTAATGCAATGATGGACCTCCGATTAATAATATCCGATACGATAGTAGGAATGGCAGTTTTGTGAGCTTTCATAGGCTCTTCCACATTCACGCACAATCTAGTGGTATCTCTCTAGGAATCCTGTTGGGTAGAGAGAACAAAAAGTCCCTTCCCTCGTTTTGGAAGGTTGTTCACAGCAACGCTTGTTTTATATGGTGACCTCTTTAGGTAGTTCAACACCTTGCTCTCCTTGACTCTTCTCATTGTCGAGGTTCTGAGTCCGGTTCCAGGTGTACAAATAGGTGCAAGTCTGGATAGGGAATCTCCCCAAGTGGGTGAGCCTACGCTCTTTCTTATCAGGCGACACGTGCTCGTGTTACTACATAATGCATGCATGGCTCCATTCGACCAGGAACGACTAGAGTAATACTACCATTAGTTTGTGTGTTCTCACAAGCTGCCTGAAGGGCGCTGGTAATATTATTCCTACTATCTATCAACTACGAGCTGGGGCGGTAATGCAATGATGGACCTCCGATTAATAATATCCGATACGATAGTAGGAATGGCAGTTTTGTGAGCTTTCATCACCTCCTCCTCATTCACGCACAATCTTGTGGTATCTCTCTAGGAATCGTGTTGAGTAGAGAGAACACTTCCGTTTTCTGCTCCGCCTTTTATTCCGAGTAGAAACCGCCTTTTTCGGAGGATGTTCGTAGCAATGCATGTTTTATGTAGCGCTCCACTTTGGGGAGATCATCACCTACCTGGCCAGACTGTCCTTTCCTGTACGGTACCTGGTAACTAGTGGATTCCACCCTTTCCCTCCTTTTTCAGTTTGATGGCGACCACGACCAGCCAGAGGTGAGTAAAGCATCAAGCGTTTCTTCTTTTCGGTTTCAGTTTTTGTAATTGACAAGTTTAATTTTCCTCTTTTGTATTACTGCAGCTTCTAGTTAGAATCAGCACAAGTCCTCAGTTAAGTATTTCTTTCGTTGTGTTGCTAGTGATTAAAACGAATTCCTTTCTGCTTATATTTCCTTTAACCAACTTTAGCAAGTCTAACCAAAAATATTCACCCATGCTTGATCATAACCAGAATTATTTTTCTGTTACAGGTATTTTATTTTATTACTACATAATGCATGCATGGCTCCATTCGACCAGGAACGACTAGAGTAATACTACCATTAGTTTGCGTGTGCTCACAAGCTGCTTGAAGGGCGCTGGTAATATTATTCCTACTATCTATCAACTACGAGCTGGGGCGGTAATGCAATGATGGACCTCCGATTAGTAATATCCGATACGATAGTAGGAATGGCAGTTTTGTGAGCTTTCATAGGCTCTTCCACATTCACGCACAATCTTGTGGTATCTCTCTAGGAATCCTGTTGGGTAGAGAGAACAAGAAGTCCCTTCCCTCGTTTTGGAAGGTTGTTCGCAGCAACGCTTGTTTTATATGGTGCCCTCTTTAGGGAGTTCAACACCTTGTTGTACGGAACCCGATCAAAATCCAGTTAATGATGGCATGAGTTTGTTGCGTCCGTCATCTGGTCGTCTTTTTATACGCTTGCATGTGGCGAGCAGAAAAGACGTGCTCGAGCAGGCTGGAAGGAGAACACTCCCCCGAAAGAGAAAAATGGGCCTCCCTCTCTCCCGTGTGCTTCCATCAAGGCCCAAATTGTGTGTGTTCTCCTTCGCAGGCCTGGTCCTCCAACTTTCCTCGACTTTGCAGGTAACTAATCTGGAGCTTTTCTAAAGCTCTTTTCTCAGTGTCGAGGTGTTGAGTCAACTCCCAGCTCAACAAATACCTGCAGCGCAAGGTGCGCTTTTCCGAATTCCCCCGAAGAGGGAGCGACACGTGCTCGTGTTTCTACTATGTAATTCACGCGTGCCTCCACTCGACTACGGACGACTAGAGTAATACTGCTATTAGTTTGCGTGTGCTCACAAGCTGCTTGAAGGGCGCTGGTAATATTATTCCTACTATCTATCAACTATGAGCTGGGGCGGTAATGCAATGATGGACCTCCGATTAATAATATCCGATACGATAGTAGGAATGGCAGTTTTGTGAGCTTTCATAGGCTCTTCCACATTCACGCACAATCTAGTGGTATCTCTCTAGGAATCCTGTTGGGTAGAGAGAACAAAAAGTCCCTTCCCTCGTTTTGGAAGGTTGTTCACAGCAACGCTTGTTTTATATGGTGACCTCTTTAGGTAGTTCAACACCTTGCTCTCCTTGACTCTTCTCATTGTCGAGGTTCTGAGTCCGGTTCCAGGTGTACAAATAGGTGCAAGTCTGGATAGGGAATCTCCCCAAGTGGGTGAGCCTACGCTCTTTCTTATCAGGCGACACGTGCTCGTGTTACTACATAATGCATGCATGGCTCCATTCGACCAGGAACGACTAGAGTAATACTACCATTAGTTTGTGTGTTCTCACAAGCTGCCTGAAGGGCGCTGGTAATATTATTCCTACTATCTATCAACTACGAGCTGGGGCGGTAATGCAATGATGGACCTCCGATTAATAATATCCGATACGATAGTAGGAATGGCAGTTTTGTGAGCTTTCATCACCTCCTCCTCATTCACGCACAATCTTGTGGTATCTCTCTAGGAATCGTGTTGAGTAGAGAGAACACTTCCGTTTTCTGCTCCGCCTTTTATTCTGAGTAGAAACCGCCTTTTTCGGAGGATGTTCGTAGCAATGCATGTTTTATGTAGCGCTCCACTTTGGGGAGATCATCACCTACCTGCCCAGACTGTCCTTTCCTGTACGGTACCTGGTAACTAGTGGATTCCACCCTTTCCCTCCTTTTTCAGTTTGATGGCGACCACGACCAGCCAGAGGTGAGTAAAGCATCAAGCGTTTCTTCTTTTCGATTTCAGTTTTTGTAATTGACAAGTTTAATTTTCCTCTTTTCCATTACTGCAGCTTCTAGTTAGAATCAGCACAATCCTCAGGTAAGTATTTCTTTCGTTGTGTTGCTAGTGATTAAAACGAATTCCTTTCTGCTTATATTTCCTTTAACCAACTTTAGCAAGTCTAACCGAAAATATTCACCCATGCTTGATCATAGCCAGAATTATTTTTCTGTTACAGGTATTTTATTTTAATAAAAATTAACAAAATAATTAACATACACTCAGTAAAATGCAATGTACTAAAGTAACATAAATAAAACAAAAACAAAATGTAAAAATAATAATGCAAAATACAAGTAGTTATTACAGGTTTCAACAGCAACAGCCATGACCCTGTCATCCCAATATTGGATGCAGTTCCAGAAAGTCATAAAGTAAGTATTGATATCTTCTTCTAATTATAATTTTTTAAAAAAAGAAAATTTCACAAAAAATAAAATACTGTGATCTAAAGGAAAATAAACCGAAAACAAAATGTAAAAATAATAATGCAAAATACAAGTAGTTATTACAGGTTTCAACAGCAACAGCCATGACCCTGTCATCCCAATATTGGATGCAGTTCCAGAAAGTCATAAAGTAAGTATTGATATCTTCTAATTATAATTTTTTTAAAAAAGAAAATTTCACAAAAAATAAAATACTGTGATCTAAAGGAAAATAAACCGAAAAAAATAAATGTAAAAATAATAATGCAAAATACAAGTAGTTATTACAGGTTTCAACAGCAACAGCCATGACCCTGTCATCCCAATATTGGATGCAGTTCCAGAAAGTCATAAAGTAAGTATTGATATCTTCTTCTAATTATAATTGTTTAAAAAAAGAAAATTTCACAAAAAATAAAATACTGTGATCTAAAGGAAAATAAACCGAAAACAAAATGTAAAAATAATAATGCAAAATACAAGTAGTTATTACAGGTTTCAACAGCAACAGCCATGACCCTGTCATCCCAATATTGGATGCAGTTCCAGAAAGTCATAAAGTAAGTATTGATATCTTCTTCTAATTATAATTTTTTAAAAAAAGAAAATTTCACAAAAAATAAAATACTGTGATCTAAAGGAAAATAAACCGAAAACAAAATGTAAAAATAATAATGCAAAATACAAGTAGTTATTACAGGTTTCAACAGCAACAGCCATGACCCTGTCATCCCAATATTGGATGCAGTTCCAGAAAGTCATAAAGTAAGTATTGATATCTTCTTCTAATTATAATTGTTTAAAAAAAGAAAATTTCACAAAAAATAAAATACTGTGATCTAAAGGAAAATAAACCTAAAAAAAAATGTAAAAATAATAATGCAAAATACAAGTAGTTATTACAGGTTTCAACAGCAACAGCCATGACCCTGTCATCCCAATATTGGATGCAGTTCCAGAAAGTCATAAAGTAAGTATTGATATCTTCTTCTAATTATAATTTTTAAAAAAAAGAAAATTTCACAAAAAATAAAATACTGTGATCTAAAGGAAAATAAATAAAACAAACAAACCAAAAAAAGAAAAAAACAATTAAAAAAAAAGAAAAAGTTATTCAAGTTTTCAGCACCAGCAGCAGCAACACCCATGACCCCTCTCATCCCCATCTTGGAAGCAGTTCCAGAAATTCCTAAAGTAAGTAATAATATATTTTTTTTTTTATAAGCAACTCCAACTTCCCATCGAATTCATAAAGGTTTCATTTATTGTATCAATGTGTCTTGGTGGTGCTGCAACCACTACCTTGATTTATTTCTAATTTTCTAGTGATTGTTGAGACTTCAGGACTCTAAACCACCTTTTAGCACTTGTTTTGTACCAGCTGCTGAATTTGCTTTGTTTTAGATGGGTTTCAGTTAATTTCTTAATTTACTTGATTTCTTTTTTGTCTAATGACTTTTGATGATTCCAGCTTCTAATTAGCCCTTTCTTTTCTTGTTCTCCAGTACCGTTGAACATTACTCGCTTTTTTCGCACCTGATAAATTTTGCTAATTTCTTTTTTCTCTTTTTGTTCCAGACTTTATCCTGTCTATTAACTTTTATTCTCTTTCTAGTTCTCTTGCAGCGTTGAACATTACTTGTTTTTTTAGTTATTTTTACTAATGAGTGTTGAGACTTGAAGATTCTAAAAGAGCATTTCTTTACAGCACCTGATGAATTTTTTCTTATAATGTCCTATTTACTTGATTTCTTTTTTGTCTAATGACTTTTGATTAGGGGTAGGCTATAGAAACAAAATTTTTCAAATAAATGCCAAAACTGGCTTATTACCTTCATTTATATGTAAATAGATGGGAACAAGTGATTTTGTTCAAACGGGTCAAAATTGGAGGGTCGCTGGCCCCAAACGTGATTTGACCGCGTCAACGCGTGAAAATAGCCCAAATTTCGGCCCCGAACACACTTAATCATTTATTGAAAGCCACAGGGTGCATTTTTTCGCTATAAATGCATTTGTATCATTAAATCTAACATTCCCATTGGCTATCCCACAAGTAGGGTTTTTTTTTTTTTAGGGTATCTCAGAGTCCAAAATGGGTCAAATTACCCCAAAATTAGCCAAAAATGGTCGGAAATCACAGATTTTCCAAAATGCACATCCCATGGGCTCAAAGACACCTCTACATGGCAGAAACTGTTGGGAAATGCTTGAAGCAGGCACTCTCCTAACTTTTGCACTGTTAATGAGGGGTATAAGGACCTTTAAAAGGGGCTAAATATGGCCGATTTAGCCAATGAGTCAAAAAGTCCCTAAGAATCAACATAGGTTGTCAAAAAGGGGCTTAATTTGAGTTATAGATGGAAAATTACCAAATAAGGAAATGTTTTCTTTCTGTATCAATGGAATGGCATCTTTAAATAGTCACGATAACATTGCATAGCATTAATTGTGAATTTGATTGAACTAAGATTATAATTACGACGATTGGACTTATCTTCTGCTTGATTCTCTTCCAACTGAGGCTGAATGTGTTCAAGCTGTGCAGCAACATCATGCTGCCAAATATGGTACCACGACACAGAAAAATCATATTGACCAGTTCTCCTTGCGATTACTACAATTGTGGCAGAAAGCCTTTGGAAGTGATGTTCGTTATGTTACAATACCTGGGATAAAACATAAACTTGATCGATGGCTAAAAATTTACGATAAAGATGTCTACGAAGCAAAGGGTTCCAGACGTGTGAATATAATTAAATGGAAACGAGAGCACCATGTCCTTCTCAATATACTTTCAAAAGATGTGAATCCTGATGAATTTGATGTACATGAACGAAGATTCTTTGCCGATCAAAAGTCTCTCTCTCTCGCAAATGGCTCATTGTGCCAGAGCATGATACCTCAAACAATTTGAACTACTCATTAAACAGATCGGGTACAATCCGTAGCACTGTCCCATGTACCGAGATCGCCAGCCAAACACATGTCACTTACAATCTGCGAACTGGTGCACGGAATTTCCAGGAGTCAATCAAAATAGCTGTAGCAAATTCCTGTGCTGCAGCCAACATTTAATGCATTATATTGATATTTTACTGTTGAATGATTTTAAAGTAATGTGAAGTGAAGCTGTGTCTTGAAATAAGAAAATAATTCCTTTGCTAATTACTCATAGCTTTTATCAAGTTATTCAATATATTGGTTACAAATCTAGAAATAGCGAATCGAGGGCCATTTTCATCAATTTTGGGGTAACTATGAGAACACTATGAATTCAGACTCTTCTTGGACAGCATTTTATTGACATTCAATGTTCAATTTACAATTAATTACTTTCTGAGAAGTTGATGTAGTAAAGTTACAATGTTTCTAAACAGTATCATTGATGAATGAACTAATGATTCATATGTTATGTACCGTAAAGCGTAATTTTGTCATTTTTGGATTGTTTTGACCCTTTTTACATCCCCCAAAGATCTCTAAATACAAATGGAAGTCTTCCAACTGTAAAAAGCCATACAGGAGTTTTTATAGGAGCCCGATGAGATATAATACCTGCATTTTGGGGATTATCCGTGATTTTCATTCATTTTTGGCTAATTTTTGGGTAAATTTGACCCATTTTGAACCCTTAAGATACCTTGAAAAGCCCTATATAGGTGGGATAGAATGTTAGATTTAAATTTATAGAGCCATTTATGGTCAAAAATTGCACCCTGTGTGTCTTGGGAGGTGCATTTTGGAAAATCCGTGATTTCCAACCATTTTTGGCTAGTTTTGGGGTAATTTTGACCCATTTTGGACTCTGAGATACCCTAAAAAAAAAAAACCCTACTTGTGAGATAGCCAATGGGAATGTTAGATTTAATGATACAAATGCATTTATAGTCAAAAAATGCATCCTGTGGCTTTCAATAAATGATTAAGTGTGTTCGGGGCCGAAATTTGGGCCATTTTCACGTGTTGACGCGGTCAAATCACGTTTGGGGCCAGCGACCCTCCAATTTTTTTGTTCCCATCTATTTACATATAATAAGCCACTTTTGGCATTTATTTGAAAAATTTTGTTTCTATAGCCTACCCCTATTTTGATGATTCCAGCTTCTAATTGGCCCTTTCTTTTCTTGTTCTCCAGTACCGTTGAACATTACTCGCTTTTTTCGCACCTGATAAATTTCGCTAATTTCTTTTTTCTCTTTTTGTTCCAGACTTTATCCTGTCTATTAACTTTTATTCTCTTTCTAGTTCTCTTGCAGCGTTGAACATTACTTGTTTTTTTTTACTTATTTTTACCATACGCACAGATTTGGTAAAGTTAGCCGAAAACAATTATATATAACATTTCTTCAGTTTGAACTCATTTTTGCCGAGAGAGATAGGTTTCCTTGTTCATGTGGATTTGTATGTAAATGCATGAACAATATGCTTTGTAATTATATACAAATATTTACATTACTATTTTTTTTTTTTTTTTTTTTATTACAATTTCACCCCAAACAAGGCACTTTGCCACTATCAGGGGGAAACATCTACTAGGGTACTATGTAGGGATTTGGGCAGGGAGGTGTTGGTTCACGTTGCACTTGAACTTATGCATGTCAGTACAGTTGGGGAAGCAGTGACCTGGAATGGAATTCCAAATTCTAGCAGTTCTGGGGAAGAAACTACTGGAGTAGAAAGATCTTTTAAATGTAGGGATCTCTACAGTGTGGGGGTGGGATTTTGCAGCTTGTCAGGTCTGTCGAGGGTGTTTACGTTGTGGGGGCACAAGTGCTTGCAGTTCATCAGAGCATTCACCATTATAATACTTGTAGAACAGGCAGAGGGATGCAACGTTTCGACGATGGGACAGAGGCTGAAGCTTAGATGCCAGTTTAGGGCCTATCAGATTTGCGACTCTCTTTTGAACCCTGTCAAGGAGTGAGAGACTAGTAGCCGATGCACCAGCCCAAATATGACAGCAATACTCCATACATGGGCGAATAGTGGCCTTGAGAGAGAGCCCACCTTCCTCGCAGCGGCCCTGGCAATGCTCTCGATATAATTGTTCCAGCTATAATTATCATTTTCATTATGGATCAGTAATATAATTTTACTACTGTTAATATATTCTAATAAATTATAATATATTAAATAACTATAAAAACTAAAACTAATAATTAAAAACAAAAAAAATCATGATTAGATACTAAAACATAACTTATAAATTAGCGCTAAATTAAATTATAACTGATCAAATAATAAACACTAAACCTCGACATAAATGTAAATATCAAAATGTTAAATTGTATAAATACTGAAAGATTAAACACTAATACTAAAATAATACTTTAAAACCAAAAATATACCAGAGAATAAGTGATAAGCTGTTCTAAAAATATCTTGCTGATCCATATAAAAAAATGATAATAATAATGGCATATTAAAAATTAGCAATTATTAGAATAACGATTGCGCTCAAATTCGAGTTTGCCCTTTACACGCCTTTGCAGTAATATTTATGCCCCAAAACTGAAAAATGTGGCTGATTACTTGGACCTGAAAGTTCTAAACTAGCATAATTGTCTGGCATCTCAGTACTTTGTACAAAACTAGCATTTTAGCCGTGGGAGTTTGGGGGTTTTGTGTTGAGCCAAACAAGGAAAAACGCGTGGTAGCAGGGAGGAAGGCTAGAACCCGTTACGTGTTTGCGTGTATGACCACTGGCAGTGACGTAGGTTTAAATTAAAGCTAGAGAAAAGAAAGCACGGCATGACTTACAAATACATCGTGGATTAAAGCAACCCCCTAGCTATTTGTCGCGTGAAGTAATAATTACACTTATATATATTTTTCCTTTATTTTTAACTTTGACACAGTAACCATTATTGATTAAGGGTCATATGAATTTATTACGTTAGATCCATGGCCAAGGAAACTATATCTAACATTTCAATGGTTTATACTATAAGTTGTACACTTTCACTTTTATAGATATATCCATTTCAAAATTACTCGGACTTGTAGCGACATGATTCCATTTCCGTTGGATTAAAACTTGTCTCTTTTTTCTTTTTTTTTTTTTTTTAGCAACCAGCCGAAACTTCTCCCAGAAGAAGACCACTCCCATCCAAAATTTCTACAAGAACAGGATAGCCGCCGCCACTTCAGGGTCCTGGATATGACCTTAAACTGTATCCGATGGTAAAGCTCCATAAGCGGGCTTGGGGAGTGTGGAGCCACCCTTTAATTACCATTGCTCCCAGGTCCACTCTGACCCGGAGTGGTAGTACCTGTTAGGGTCCCCACTGTGGGTTACATATTTTTCTTCTAATAAACCTTTTAAAACTATAAGTCTATTTTCTGTGTTATCTATTTGTTATACATCATGTTTATTGATATCTGGTAAACGATTTATAAGCCCCGAATTTAACTGTGATATTCGTTTTCAGCATACTCGAAAACATTAAAAAAAAATCGACATAGAATTACATATCAAATATAAAAAAAAAAAAAAGCTAACCCTGACCCCCAGCCCTAATCCATCCTAGAGACAATTTGATCAAAGAGGAGCAGCATGAATATCAGCAATAATGTATGCAAAAAAAAAAAAAATTACTTAATATTGGTTTGAACTATAAAGAACTCTGCACTTGGTGAGTTTTGGTCATTTTTGGATATATTACTATTTTCGGCATGACCATTAAATACTTAATATTGGTTTTGTCTTTAAAAGTCAAACAGCATTTTTGAAGTAGTTTTTAACAAACATACAAATTACTTTGAACTATAAAGAACTCTGCACTTGTAGAGTTTTCGTAATTTTTGGATATATTACTATTTTCGACGTGACAATTAACTACGTATGGAGGTTGGCTTTGTTTTAATATGCAGGGAGACGACGGTCTCATGACAGTCACCTCGGTCTTGTTCTAATTTGAGCCTGAACACTTGTTATGTTCCAAAGTAAATAAACGCTTTAAAATAAGTTAAAACAAAAAGAACTTCTCAGATATTAATCAAGGCAGATAATTCAAGTCAGAGTTACCTTTAGGAAACCATATGAAAATATACTCACAAATACATGTATATATATACATATATATGTGTGTGCTTTCTCAAGGGAGATAATAAAAATAAGAGTTATCTCCCTTGAAAATGTACTAACAAATATATATATATATAGTAATTTATGAAATATATATGGCGATTAAGCTACACTGAATATTCGGCGTTTCATCCACTATAGGATTTGTCAGGCTAACGAATCCTATAGTGGATGAAACGCCGAATATTCAGTGTAGCTTAATCACCATATATGTTTCATAACGAGCTCTACCAACGTATTGAGCAGTTTTGAAGTAAATACTTAAAGTTTATGCATAAATCTATACTTTCGTATATTAATTTTATGTGAGTAAATGAAGTAGTTATATATATATATATATACAACTTCTTAATTTACTCACCTAAAATTAATATACGAATATTCGTTTTCAGCATTCCTGACCAAATTGAGGGTTGGCCCCTTTCATATTCCGGCTGTACAAACATGGTCACCAGTGATTTACATGTCAAAATACACACATTAATAAAACTAGATCCAAAACTATTTGTCTCTGCTAATTTTCATTGCGATATTCGTTTTCAGCATACCTGAACAAACTACGGTTGGCCCCATGTTTAACTGGCTTAACAAAGTCACTTTTTCCTGATTAAAACATTTTAATTTGAACCAATGACCCAACGGGTCAATTTTTTCAAAATCTTTTTTTTTTTTTTTTTATTAATCTTTTTTGGGTTTGTATTACTATTATTATTGAACAACAATAAAGTATTTTTTTAACAAAATTCTCATTGCACCCCCAGGGGCTCTAAAGGGGTCAAAAATGCCCCAAAATGACACTTTTTCCCCATAACTTTGTATCCGTCCATTAGATTTCACTGAAACTTGGTCAAAATGTGAGGGAAATTGGTTTCAAATATACATTCAGTATCAAATATATATTCAGTATCGCTGACTCTGGCAAAATTCTGGTTTGCGTCCCCCCAAGAACTGGACTTAGTCGATTTTTGACAAAATTTAAAAACAAAAAAATTGCCTCACAGACCATGACACATTTTTGGTCATCGATCCCTCTAATTTCACTCGTAGAGAGGGGGGACACGCATGCGCGGCTTGTTACATTTACACTTTTATGGAGATCGTTAAAATCATATGAAAATTTTTTTTCAATTATTTTTGTGAAAAACATTTAATAAACAATTCTTAATTCATATTCGTATCACAATACAACAATGTCATTAGCCCGATAAATTTAATTTTTCTGATATATTGGTGTATGAAATACAGGCTTAAGGTTAAACATACAAAATATATTGGTCACCTGACTTATCGGAGAGGGACCTATGTTTTTATTGACGTCATTTTGTCCATTGTTTTTCATCTGGTAGTTTGGATGATTCCTGGATAGCCGTCCATTACTTTTTTCTGAAATGTTGCCACAAGTTGTACTTCAATACGTAGATGCTGATGCAATTCTTTATCTATATAAAAGCCAGGTACGTCCAAAGATGGCGTACTGTTGCCACATCTGGGCAGGAGCTGCTAGAAAGGAGGGGATGTCCTTTTCTCTTCTCTGCAACCTCTTTCTCACAGAAGAGATGCTGCGAGTTTGTTTCTGCTTTATCATTATTTTCATGGCAGGTGCTTGACTGAGCTCCAATCTATGCCCCCCCCCTCGCCAAACTTTCACAAGAAACACCCGTCTAGCAGAAAACACTATCAATAATTACCCCCACTCTTTATCTGTGCCTAAACCTAAACATAGATTCCATGAACAAAGCTTTCTCAGAACTGCACGCCTGTAGAATTGTCTTCCGTTTTCCTGCTTTCCAGCTGACTACAATATGGTTGTCTTCAAGTCTAACGTAAACAAGTTTTTGATGAGCTGTTCCATATAAGTTAACAAATTTACCGAATTTCCATTACTAACAGTTACTATATTGTCCAATTTCTACGGTACTCTTTAACCCTTATCCTCGAGTGGCCTCTTGGCCTTGAAAAGTGGTGATGTCTATGTAAAAAAAAAAAAAAAAAAAGTGTACAACAATAAAGTTAAACGCCCCAAAGTGGCAAAAAATGACACCTTTGCTCCATAACTCCATCCATTAGATTTCACTGAAACTTGATCAAAATGTGAAGACAATTGTTCCAACTATACATTCAGTATCGCTGACCCTGGCAAAATTCTGGTTTGTGTCCCCCAGCAGCTGAACTTAATCGTTTTTTTTTTTATAAAAATTAAAAACAAAAAAGTCGTCTCACGAAGCACGACTTATTTTTGGTCATCAATCCCTCACATTCCCCTCGTAGAGAGGGGGGGGGACACAACACGCGCGGCTTGTTTTTTTCTAATTATTTTATCATTGCAATAATTCCCAAATGATATCCATGATGTATGAAAATCTCGTTTGTACTACTATACACATAGATTTGAAAAAGTTGTCAAAAAAACAAATATATAACAAATAAATGTTATCAAAGGCAAGATAAGTTACTTTTCTACCTAACTGGATAATTTTTAATGTTTTTATTTAATGTAACATTTTTATTCAGCTCGAAAAACGTACAGTGTTTACCAACGTATTGGAAAATTTAAAATGGCGACTCTCTCTTTGACACGGTAAGTTTGAGAAAAGGAGTTAAAAATAAAAAAAACTATACAAAATACTGCTAAAAACCCACCGAATATATGTCAGCCTATGTCACGGTAACATATAATGAGCGAGTTTCTAACAGTATTTTGTGTAGTTTTTTATTTTTAACTCTTTTCCCCAAACTTACCGTTTCAAGAGAGTCAGGCGCCATTTTAAATTTTCCAATACATCGGTAAACACTGTTTATCGAGCTGAATAAACATGTTACATTAAATAAAAACACTAGAAAATTATATCCAGTAAGGTAGAAAAGTAACTTATCTTGCCTTTGATAACATTTATTTGTTATATATTTGTTTTTTTGACAACTTTTTCGAATCTATGTGTACAGTAATACAAACCCTCAAAATCTATATCAATATTCTTGAAATTTTTAAAGCAGTTAGAAAACACATCAAACTATAATTAGGAAGCTTTTTATTTCGTTATTTTTTTTTTTCTATTTATTAAGTGAAAGGTATTTTTTACGAGTTGCTCCAGCATAAACAGCCTATGGAATAAACATCTTCAACCTCGAAAATAGAAATCAACAAATTTATGGAATTTGGTGCTTCTGCATTTATTGAACCGTGTTATTTTTAAATAGTATTTTCAAGTTAAATTAAAGTTTTACGACATTTTTATTTTATTAATTTGTTAACTGATAGTACAGAATAGTTACAAAACACCCTCCTCTCCCCATGTTAAGAATGGCTTTCGAAATAATAGCATTATTATTTCAGCACGGTTCAATAAGTGCACAAGTACCTGGAATTTTCTTCGAAATTTCGTAACGCAGCTTATCAAATTAAAACTAAATATAACATTTGCTGACTTATTTTACCTGTTGAATACACATACCCACTAATATATATATATATATATATATATATATATATATATATATATATAACTTTCTGTAAGACATTTATTTGAAATGGAAACGGCATTTTGCAGTTAAGACAACAAAACAAAAATGAAGTAACGTTTCGTATTTCAATCCAGAGGTACGAAAAAGTTGTCAAAAACAAATGTTATCAAAGGTAAGATAAGTTTACGTTTCTACCTAACTGGATACTTTTTAGTTTTTTTTTTTTGTTTTTGTTTTTTTTTGCTTTTTTTAATGTCGAACTGAATAAATATGTTACATTTAAATAAAAACAGTAAAAACTTATTCAGTTAGGTAGAAAAGTAACTTATCTTGCTTAATGCTTTGCATAACATTTATTTGTTATATATACATATTTTTTTTTTTTGACAGAAGTTTACATATTTAATAGTAATGCGATATTCCAAATTTAATCCATAACATTTTCAAAAGCCAATAATTATGAAGTACTAACAGTAAATATGAGTCATGAATGCTCTCTTTGAAAAATAAGCTCTCTTAACCTCACCTATAACCCCAGTCTCCTCCTAAAACACTCTTTAACCCTAACAATAACCCTAAGTTCGAGTGGCAAGCCCCCCTCAACAAAATACCTCTGTAAGCCACATACAAGCATCTAAAACAAACAAACAAAAAATAGATCCTTCCTTAAAGAAAAATGCACATGATTTATCTCCCATAAAAATTAACTGTCCTAAAATGCTAGAATGGCCTGGAAATTGTGAATTATTTTGCATTAAATTTTTGTGAAACTAACCGCCCCCCCCTCTAATGTTGTTTTTGTTGTTTTTGTCAAGTCTTCAGTATGTTCACACATAATTTTCCTTAGCCCTACAATTAATTCAAAGTCCGAATGGCAACCCCCCCCATATTCTCATTGCATGGAAACCCTCTTAAAACCACACATAATCGTCTTAAAAAAACAAAAAGCATACAGGATTTATCCCCCATAGAAAAAAAAAAGTTAACTGCCCTAAAACGCTAGAATGACATGTAATGGGGAATTATTTTACATTAAATTCTAAAATAATTTGTTTATCTTTCATTAAAGTTTTTCATGGCATTTCATACATAATTACTTAAAAAGGTAGAATCACATTTTGGAGGGATGGTCAGAAGGGGTTGGGTGGGGTTAAACAGAAGGTGTTAATCTACAATAATACCAAAGAAATATTGCAATATATTCATTTTTAAATGGTCTTATGTTTAGATTTAAGTTTTTTGTACATAAAGCACATTACAATTCAACTTTGAGTTCTCCAACTTCTTTTCTGTTAATGGATACATGGCATTTTTAAGGAATTGCAGCATATTTATGCACATTTACTGCAGATTATTTGGAAACCATGAACTTTGGGAGATTTTCAGTTGCATATTCTGATTCCTTGCACAAAAATACACTTATATGGTAAATTTAATTTCTTAGTCTTGCGTTTTAACAAAGTTATGACAGTTTTACTGAAAAAGTAGTGTAAAAAATGTGATGAAACGCATATGGTCTTAAAGAGGGGAAAATATCCAAACGCGTGAGGCACAAAAATAGTCATAACTTCCTTAATTTTAATCAGATTTTTTAAATTTAAAAAGATTCTTTCTTAGCTCATCAAACTCTTTCTATGTATACTAATATTGAAATATTTTAAGCTATTTAAATTTTTTCATGTGTATTGCTTATATATGAAGTCTCAGGAAATATAAGAACTGTATAAATGTCTTCTCTCTCTCAGCACTATGGTTATATTTATTGTCCCAATATGAATCCTCCGTCATATCTCCTTAAATATGTCCCCAGCTATTCAACATTGACATTTGTTCGTTTTATAATTTATATTTTGGATGTAGCTTCGTTGTCGAATACCATTAGAATCATATGCCATCATTGTTATAATATGCGAGTGACCTCCCTTGGATGTAGCTTCGTTGTCAAATACCATTAGAATAATATACAATTATTGTTATAATATGCGAGTGACCTAACTTGGATGTAGCTTCGTTGTCAAATACCATTAGAATAATATACAATCATTGTTATAATATGCAAGTAACCTCCCTTGGATGTAGCTTCGTTGTCAAATACCATTAGAATAATATACCATCATTGTTATAATATGCGAATGACCTCCCTTGGATGTAGCTTCGTTGTCAAATACCATTAGAATAATATACAATTATTGTTATAATATGCGAGTGACCTAACTTGGATGTAGCTTCGTTGTCAAATACCATTAGATTAATATACAATTATTGTTATAATATGCGAGTGACCTACCTTGGATGTAGCTTCGTTGTCAAATACCATTAGAATAATATACAATTATTGTTATAATATGCGAATGACCTCCCTTGGATGTAGCTTCGTTGTCAAATACCATTAGAATAATATACAATTATTGTTATAATATGCGAGTGACCTACCTTGGATGTAGCTTCGTTGTCAAATACCATTAGAATAATATACAATTATTGTTATAATATGTAAGTGACCTCCCTTGGATGTAGCTTCGTTGTCGAATACCATTATGTTGTGTGTTGACTTTTCATTAAAAAAAAAAAAAATTTTTAATCAATTCTTTTTAGCTCTGAAACGTTAAAAAAAAGAATTTGCTAAAAAATTGTTTTAAATTTGTTGTTATTTGTTGTTATTTTTTATTTATTTTATTTATGACATGTTTTAAAAGTTTTCAACTACCGTGGAATTTCCAAGGGTTCTGCTAGTTATTATTATCATAATCAAACACATTTTCATTGAATTAATTAATGGTTATTATTATTGAAAGTCCTTCGGCAATATGATGTGTTAGATTAAAATTTTATATGAAAATAATTGGAACAATGTGAACAGTTATTTAATGTGTAATATTTACTTTAGTACTTCCTTACAATAGCGTGTCGTCCTTATTATTTTTTAGTTTTTATGTATTATAATCTAGAAGCGTAAGCCATGTTAAGTTTCAGAACAGTTTCCGATGGTTCGTTGTTTTAAACAAGTCCTGAGAGGTGACTTGTTTGCAGTAGACAGTTCCACAGAGCAAAATATTCTTACCGTGTCGAGACGGAAAAAAAACATGTGAAATTGCTCCAGAAAGGGTTTAATATTTATGAAGCAATTCTGTTTTCTAATTGGTTGGTAGCAGAACGTGAATTAATTCGATTTGTCAGTTCCTAGCAGCATCGTTTATAAATAGAATCGTCCGACTGTGTGGGATCATACCCCATTACAAGTCCAAAATATTGCAACATATAATACATAAGTTATTTTATTTTATTTATTTTTTGCTGTTATTTAATAAATAAATTTTTTTGCTGTTATTTAATAAATAAATTTTTTTGCTGTTATTTAATAAATAAATTTTTTTGCTGTTATTTAATAAATAAATTTTTTTGCTGTTATTTAATAAATAAATATTTTTGCTGTTATTTAATAAATAAATATTTTTGCTGTTATTTAATAAATAAATTTTTTTGCTGTTATTTAATAAATAAATTTTTTTGCTGTTATTTAATAAATAAATTTTTTTGCTGTTATTTAATAAATAAATTTTTTTGCTGTTATTTAATAAATAAATTTTTTTTCTGTTATTTAATAAATAAATTTTTTTTCTGTTATTTAATAAATAAATATTTTTGCTGTTATTTAATAAATAAATATTTTTGCTGTTATTTAATAAATAAATTTTTTTGCTGTTATTTAATAAATAAATTTTTTTGCTGTTGTTTAATAAGTAAATTTTTTTGCTGTTATTTAATAAATAAATTTTTTTGCTGTTATTTAATAAATAAATTTTTTTGCTGTTATTTAATAAATAAATTTTCAAATGAAATTGTTTAATCAATTAAGTTTTAAGCATTATTTTTGTGATTCTCATTATTTGATAAAACTTTGTTACATAAAATAAATTAGTTGCCGAAAATCATTTCATAATCGTGTAAAACCAAAACTTACTTAAGTGCCATCAGCTATAATCGAAACTGAAACAGAAACTTATGAAGAATTCTTAATAAAATTATTTATAAAAAAAATAGATGACTTAAGTGTCATCTATCTATATAAAAGCGAAAATGTATGTTCGCTTTTTGTGTGTGTCCAAGAAAGGCTTTTTCCAGAGAAGCAGTCGGTAGGCTCGCAACTTCTGATAACTTTTTTATATCACATGTAAATCGTAATATCTCCGAGTTAACAATGGAGCTCGCCTGTGTATTTAATTTGCTCGACTTCAGGAAGATAAATAGTCAACAGTTTTCGCTCGCTGCATGTGGATTAAGCCTTTTCCTATAAGAAAAGTGACACTCCGGTCTTGATCGCCGAAGTGGAGCTGTTTCCCCCTACCCCCAACATCTTGGGAAAATTAAAAAAAAAAAAAAGCATTCCGCAGTAAATGAAATGCTACTCCACAGTCAACAGTTGACCTCATTAAGTCATTAAAACGTGCACCTGCCAAATCTAAGTAATTAAATAAATTCAAATGCCTTTTACGTTGGTATGTCACGGTGGCGCAATGGTTAATGTCACACGTTTTTTTTTTTCCAATTTTGCCTCAAGAGTTCCGGTTCGATCCTCATACTTACCTACCAAAACATTTTTTTTTACCCCCCCCCCCCGGAGTTTTGATTTACCCAAAACCACACACACCTCCAAACACCCGGGCAATGCTGGGTACCCTTCGCTAGTCATCTATAATCGAAACCGAAACCAAAACTTATGAAGACTTCTTGATAAAATTGTTTATGACAAGAAATGGAAGTCCATGACAATTAAATGACAGTCACACGGATGTAAGCATGACACACAAAATAATACACACGCTATCCTATTAATATATAGATAATAATACTTAGAACATTATTTTATAAAATTTTGTTACATAAAATAAAGTAGTTAAAAAGAAATCATTTTATAATCGTGTAATATTTATTTCTTGTAATTGATAACTTTTTTGTGAAACATTCTTAAAAGTAAATAAACATTTTTTTACAGAAAAAATATAATTCTTAAAACAAATTATTTTCTGTTTACACAATAATCACCACTTATCAAGGCCCGGAGGCCACTCGAGGATAAGGGTTAATGGGTATACATTAGTCGATGTGATTATAGCGAAGTAAACATAAGTAGTGGGAATTTTGTAAATTGGATTACTTAGGGGGACGGTTCATCAAGAACTTGTTTACGTTGGACTTGAAGACAATCAGATTGTAGTCAGCTGGAAAGAAGGCAATCGGAAGAGAGTTCTACAGGCGTGCAGTTCTAAGAAAGAAGCTTTGTTCATTGAATCTACGTTTAGGTTTAGGCACAGATAAAGAGTGTGGGAAATTATTGATAGTGGTTTTGGCTAGACGAGTGTTTTTCGTGAAAGTTTGGCAAGAGGGGACCATAGATGGAAGCTCAGATGAGCACTTGCCATGAAAATAACGATAAAGCAGAGACAGGCTCGCAACGTCTTTTCTGTGGGAAAGAGGTTGCAGGGAAGAGAAAAGAGCATCCCCTACTGAGCTACGAAGTCTATTTTGAACTCTGTCAAGGCAGGATAAGTTGCTTCTAGCAGCTTCTGTCCAGATGTGGCAACAGTACTCCATCGTTGGCCGAACCTGGCTTTTATATAGGTAGAGAATTGCATCAGGAGTGAGATATATGCATATTTTAGAGGATGATTATTACATTTGACAAACTTGTTTTCTTTTTCTTTGTATTTTAAGCAATAAATATGCATATTTTAGATGAGGATTTATTACATTTCACAAACTTGTTTTCTTTTTCTTTGTATTTTAAGCAATAAATATGCATATTTTAGATGAGGATTTATTATTACATTTGACAAACTTGTTTTCTTTTTCTTTGTATTTTAAGCAATAAATATGCATATTTTAGATGAGGATTTATTACATTTGACAAACTTGTTTTCTTTTTCTTTGTATTTTAAGCAATAAATATGCATATTTTAGATGAGGATTTATTATTACATTTGACAAACTTGTTTTCTTTTTCTTTGTATTTTAAGCAATAAATATGCATATTTTAGATGAGGATTTATTACATTTGACAAACTTGTTTTCTTTTTCTTTGTATTTTAAGCAATAAATATGCATATTTTAGATGAGGATTTATTACATTTGACAAACTTGTTTTCTTTTTCTTTGTATTTTAAGCAATAAATATGCATATTTTAGATGAGGATTTATTACATTTGACAAACTTGTTTTCTTTTTCTTTGTATTTTAAGCAATAAATATGCATATTTTAGATGAGGATTTATTACATTTCACAAACTTGTTTTCTTTTTCTTTGTATTTTAAGCAATAAATATGCATATTTTAGATGAGGATTTATTATTACATTTGACAAACTTGTTTTCTTTTTCTTTGTATTTTAAGCAATAAATATGCATATTTTAGATGAGGATTTATTACATTTGACAAACTTGTTTTCTTTTTCTTTGTATTTTAAGCAATAAATATGCATATTTTAGATGAGGATTTATTACATTTGACAAACTTGTTTTCTTTTTCTTTGTATTTTAAGCAATAAATATGCATATTTTAGATGAGGATTTATTACATTTGACAAACTTGTTTTCTTTTTCTTTGTATTTTAAGCAATAAATATGCATATTTTAGATGAGGATTTATTACATTTCACAAACTTGTTTTCTTTTTCTTTGTATTTTAAGCAATAAATATGCATATTTTAGATGAGGATTTATTACATTTGACAAACTTGTTTTCTTTTTCTTTGTATTTTAAGCAATAAATATGCATATTTTAGATGAGGATTTATTACATTTGACAAACTTGTTTTCTTTTTCTTTGTATTTTAAGCAATAAATATGCATATTTTAGATGAGGATTTATTATTACATTTGACAAACTTGTTTTCTTTTTCTTTGTATTTTAAGCAATAAATATGCATATTTTAGATGAGGATTTATTATTACATTTGACAAACTTGTTTTCTTTTTCTTTGTATTTTAAGCAATAAATATGCATATTTTAGATGAGGATTTATTATTACATTTGACAAACTTGTTTTCTTTTTCTTTGTATTTTAAGCAATAAATATGCATATTTTAGATGAGGATTTATTATTACATTTGACAAACTTGTTTTCTTTTTCTTTGTATTTTAAGCAATAAATATGCATATTTTAGATGAGGATTTATTATTACATTTCACAAACTTGTTTTCTTTTTCTTTGTATTTTAAGCAATAAATATGCATATTTTAGATGAGTAGGATTTATTATTACATTTGACAAACTTGTTTTCTTTTTCTTTGTATTTTAAGCAATAAATATGCATATTTTAGATGAGGATTTATTACATTTGACAAACTTGTTTTCTTTTTCTTTGTATTTTAAGCAATAAATATGCATATTTTAGATGAGGATTTATTACATTTGACAAACTTGTTTTCTTTTTCTTTGTATTTTAAGCAATAAATATGCATATTTTAGATGAGGATTTATTATTACATTTGACAAACTTGTTTTCTTTTTCTTTGTATTTTAAGCAATAAATATGCATATTTTAGATGAGGATTTATTATTACATTTGACAAACTTGTTTTCTTTTTCTTTGTATTTTAAGCAATAAATATGCATATTTTAGATGAGGATTTATTATTACATTTGACAAACTTGTTTTCTTTTTCTTTGTATTTTAAGCAATAAATATGCATATTTTAGATGAGGATTTATTATTACATTTCACAAACTTGTTTTCTTTTTCTTTGTATTTTAAGCAATAAATATGCATATTTTAGATGAGTAGGATTTATTATTACATTTGACAAACTTGTTTTCTTTTTCTTTGTATTTTAAGCAATAAATATGCATATTTTAGATGAGGATTTATTACATTTGACAAACTTGTTTTCTTTTTCTTTGTATTTTAAGCAATAAATATGCATATTTTAGATGAGGATTTATTACATTTGACAAACTTGTTTTCTTTTTCTTTGTATTTTAAGCAATAAATATGCATATTTTAGATGAGGATTTATTATTACATTTGACAAACTTGTTTTCTTTTTCTTTGTATTTTAAGCAATAAATATGCATATTTTAGATGAGGATTTATTACATTTGACAAACTTGTTTTCTTTTTCTTTGTATTTTAAGCAATAAATATGCATATTTTAGATGAGGATTTATTATTACATTTGACAAACTTGTTTTCTTTTTCTTTGTATTTTAAGCAATAAATATGCATATTTTAGATGAGGATTTATTATTACATTTCACAAACTTGTTTTCTTTTTCTTTGTATTTTAAGCAATAAATATGCATATTTTAGATGAGGATTTATTACATTTGACAAACTTGTTTTCTTTTTCTTTGTATTTTAAGCAATAAATATGCATATTTTAGATGAGTAGGATTTATTATTACATTTGACAAACTTGTTTTCTTTTTCTTTGTATTTTAAGCAATAAATATGCATATTTTAGATGAGGATTTATTACATTTGACAAACTTGTTTTCTTTTTCTTTGTATTTTAAGCAATAAATATGCATATTTTAGATGAGTAGGATTTATTATTACATTTGACAAACTTGTTTTCTTTTTCTTTGTATTTTAAGCAATAAATATGCATATTTTAGATGAGGATTTATTATTACATTTGACAAACTTGTTTTCTTTTTCTTTGTATTTTAAGCAATAAATATGCATATTTTAGATGAGGATTTATTATTACATTTGACAAACTTGTTTTCTTTTTCTTTGTATTTTAAGCAATAAATATGCATATTTTAGATGAGGATTTATTATTACATTTGACAAACTTGTTTTCTTTTTCTTTGTATTTTAAGCAATAAATATGCATATTTTAGATGAGGATTTATTATTACATTTGACAAACTTGTTTTCTTTTTCTTTGTATTTTAAGCAATAAATATGCATATTTTAGATGAGGATTTATTATTACATTTGACAAACTTGTTTTCTTTTTCTTTGTATTTTAAGCAATAAATATGCATATTTTAGATGAGGATTTATTATTACATTTCACAAACTTGTTTTCTTTTTCTTTGTATTTTAAGCAATAAATATGCATATTTTAGATGAGGATTTATTATTACATTTGACAAACTTGTTTTCTTTTTCTTTGTATTTTAAGCAATAAATATGCATATTTTAGATGAGGATTTATTATTACATTTGACAAACTTGTTTTCTTTTTCTTTGTATTTTAAGCAATAAATATGCATATTTTAGATGAGGATTTATTATTACATTTGACAAACTTGTTTTCTTTTTCTTTGTATTTTAAGCAATAAATATGCATATTTTAGATGAGGATTTATTATTACATTTGACAAACTTGTTTTCTTTTTCTTTGTATTTTAAGCAATAAATATGCATATTTTAGATGAGGATTTATTATTACATTTGACAAACTTGTTTTCTTTTTCTTTGTATTTTAAGCAATAAATATGCATATTTTAGATGAGGATTTATTATTACATTTGACAAACTTGTTTTCTTTTTCTTTGTATTTTAAGCAATAAATATGCATATTTTAGATGAGGATTTATTATTACATTTCACAAACTTGTTTTCTTTTTCTTTGTATTTTAAGCAATAAATATGCATATTTTAGATGAGTAGGATTTATTATTACATTTGACAAACTTGTTTTCTTTTTCTTTGTATTTTAAGCAATAAATATGCATATTTTAGATGAGGATTTATTATTACATTTCACAAACTTGTTTTCTTTTTCTTTGTATTTTAAGCAATAAATATGCATATTTTAGATGAGGATTTATTATTACATTTGACAAACTTGTTTTCTTTTTCTTTGTATTTTAAGCAATAAATATGCATATTTTAGATGAGGATTTATTATTACATTTGACAAACTTGTTTTCTTTTTCTTTGTATTTTAAGCAATAAATATGCATATTTTAGATGAGGATTTATTACATTTCACAAACTTGTTTTCTTTTTCTTTGTATTTTAAGCAATAAATATGCATATTTTAGATGAGGATTTATTATTACATTTGACAAACTTGTTTTCTTTTTCTTTGTATTTTAAGCAATAAATATGCATATTTTAGATGAGTAGGATTTATTATTACATTTGACAAACTTGTTTTCTTTTTCTTTGTATTTTAAGCAATAAATATGCATATTTTAGATGAGGATTTATTACATTTCACAAACTTGTTTTCTTTTTCTTTGTATTTTAAGCAATAAATATGCATATTTTAGATGAGGATTTATTATTACATTTCACAAACTTGTTTTCTTTTTCTTTGTATTTTAAGCAATAAATATGCATATTTTAGATGAGGATTTATTATTACATTTCACAAACTTGTTTTCTTTTTCTTTGTATTTTAAGCAATAAATATGCATATTTTAGATGAGGATTTATTATTACATTTCACAAACTTGTTTTCTTTTTCTTTGTATTTTAAGCAATAAATATGCATATTTTAGATGAGGATTTATTATTACATTTCACAAACTTGTTTTCTTTTTCTTTGTATTTTAAGCAATAAATATGCATATTTTAGATGAGGATTTATTATTACATTTGACAAACTTGTTTTCTTTTTCTTTGTATTTTAAGCAATAAATATGCATATTTTAGATGAGGATTTATTATTACATTTGACAAACTTGTTTTCTTTTTCTTTGTATTTTAAGCAATAAATATGCATATTTTAGATGAGGATTTATTACATTTCACAAACTTGTTTTCTTTTTCTTTGTATTTTAAGCAATAAATATGCATATTTTAGATGAGTAGGATTTATTATTACATTTGACAAACTTGTTTTCTTTTTCTTTGTATTTTAAGCAATAAATATGCATATTTTAGATGAGGATTTATTATTACATTTCACAAACTTGTTTTCTTTTTCTTTGTATTTTAAGCAATAAATATGCATATTTTAGATGAGGATTTATTATTACATTTGACAAACTTGTTTTCTTTTTCTTTGTATTTTAAGCAATAAATATGCATATTTTAGATGAGGATTTATTATTACATTTCACAAACTTGTTTTCTTTTTCTTTGTATTTTAAGCAATAAATATGCATATTTTAGATGAGGATTTATTATTACATTTGACAAACTTGTTTTCTTTTTCTTTGTATTTTAAGCAATAAATATGCATATTTTAGATGAGGATTTATTACATTTGACAAACTTGTTTTCTTTTTCTTTGTATTTTAAGCAATAAATATGCATATTTTAGATGAGGATTTATTATTACATTTCACAAACTTGTTTTCTTTTTCTTTGTATTTTAAGCAATAAATATGCATATTTTAGATGAGTAGGATTTATTATTACATTTGACAAACTTGTTTTCTTTTTCTTTGTATTTTAAGCAATAAATATGCATATTTTAGATGAGGATTTATTACATTTCACAAACTTGTTTTCTTTTTCTTTGTATTTTAAGCAATAAATATGCATATTTTAGATGAGGATTTATTATTACATTTGAAAAACTTGTTTTCTTTTTCTTTGTATTTTAAGCAATAAATATGCATATTTTAGATGAGGATTTATTATTACATTTGAAAAACTTGTTTTCTTTTTCTTTGTATTTTAAGCAATAAATATGCATATTTTAGATGAGGATTTATTACAATTGACAAACTTGTTTTCTTTTTCTTTGTATTTTAAGCAATAAATATGCATATTTTAGATGAGGATTTATTATTACATTTGACAAACTTGTTTTCTTTTTCTTTGTATTTTAAGCAATAAATATGCATATTTTAGATGAGGATTTATTATTACATTTGACAAACTTGTTTTCTTTTTATTTGTATTTTAAGCAATAAATATGCATATTTTAGATGAGGATTTATTACATTTGACAAACTTGTTTTCTTTTTCTTTGTATTTTAAGCAATAAATATGCATATTTTAGATGAGGATTTATTACATTTGACAAACTTGTTTTCTTTTTCTTTGTATTTTAAGCAATAAATATGCATATTTTAGATGAGGATTTATTACATTTGACAAACTTGTTTTCTTTTTCTTTGTATTTTAAGCAATAAATATGCATATTTTAGATGAGGATTTATTACATTTGACAAACTTGTTTTCTTTTTCTTTGTATTTTAAGCAATAAATATGCATATTTTAGATGAGGATTTATTACATTTGACAAACTTGTTTTCTTTTTCTTTGTATTTTAAGCAATAAATATGCATATTTTAGATGAGGATTTATTACATTTCACAAACTTGTTTTCTTTTTCTTTGTATTTTAAGCAATAAATATGCATATTTTAGATGAGGATTTATTACATTTCACAAACTTGTTTTCTTTTTCTTTGTATTTTAAGCAATAAATATGCATATTTTAGATGAGGATTTATTATTACATTTGACAAACTTGTTTTCTTTTTCTTTGTATTTTAAGCAATAAATATGCATATTTTAGATGAGGATTTATTATTACATTTGACAAACTTGTTTTCTTTTTATTTGTATTTTAAGCAATAAATATGCATATTTTAGATGAGGATTTATTATTACATTTGACAAACTTGTTTTCTTTTTATTTGTATTTTAAGCAATAAATATGCATATTTTAGATGAGGATTTATTACATTTCACAAACTTGTTTTCTTTTTCTTTGTATTTTAAGCAATAAATATGCATATTTTAGATGAGGATTTATTACATTTCACAAACTTGTTTTCTTTTTCTTTGTATTTTAAGCAATAAATATGCATATTTTAGATGAGGATTTATTACATTTCACAAACTTGTTTTCTTTTTCTTTGTATTTTAAGCAATAAATATGCATATTTTAGATGAGGATTTATTATTACATTTGACAAACTTGTTTTCTTTTTCTTTGTATTTTAAGCAATAAATATGCATATTTTAGATGAGGATTTATTATTACATTTGACAAACTTGTTTTCTTTTTATTTGTATTTTAAGCAATAAATATGCATATTTTAGATGAGGATTTATTATTACATTTCACAAACTTGTTTTCTTTTTCTTTGTATTTTAAGCAATAAATATGCATATTTTAGATGAGGATTTATTACATTTCACAAACTTGTTTTCTTTTTCTTTGTATTTTAAGCAATAAATATGCATATTTTAGATGAGGATTTATTATTACATTTGACAAACTTGTTTTCTTTTTCTTTGTATTTTAAGCAATAAATATGCATATTTTAGATGAGGATTTATTATTACATTTGACAAACTTGTTTTCTTTTTATTTGTATTTTAAGCAATAAATATGCATATTTTAGATGAGGATTTATTACATTTGACAAACTTGTTTTCTTTTTCTTTGTATTTTAAGCAATAAATATGCATATTTTAGATGAGGATTTATTACATTTGACAAACTTGTTTTCTTTTTCTTTGTATTTTAAGCAATAAATATGCATATTTTAGATGAGGATTTATTACATTTGACAAACTTGTTTTCTTTTTCTTTGTATTTTAAGCAATAAATATGCATATTTTAGATGAGGATTTATTACATTTGACAAACTTGTTTTCTTTTTCTTTGTATTTTAAGCAATAAATATGCATATTTTAGATGATGATTTATTACATTTGACAAACTTGTTTTCTTTTTCTTTGTATTTTAAGCAATAAATATGCATATTTTAGATGAGGATTTATTACATTTCACAAACTTGTTTTCTTTTTCTTTGTATTTTAAGCAATAAATATGCATATTTTAGATGAGGATTTATTATTACATTTGAAAAACTTGTTTTCTTTTTCTTTGTATTTTAAGCAATAAATATGCATATTTTAGATGAGGATTTATTACAATTGACAAACTTGTTTTCTTTTTCTTTGTATTTTAAGCAATAAATATGCATATTTTAGATGAGGATTTATTATTACATTTGACAAACTTGTTTTCTTTTTCTTTGTATTTTAAGCAATAAATATGCATATTTTAGATGAGGATTTATTATTACATTTGACAAACTTGTTTTCTTTTTATTTGTATTTTAAGCAATAAATATGCATATTTTAGATGAGGATTTATTACATTTGACAAACTTGTTTTCTTTTTCTTTGTATTTTAAGCAATAAATATGCATATTTTAGATGAGGATTTATTACATTTGACAAACTTGTTTTCTTTTTCTTTGTATTTTAAGCAATAAATATGCATATTTTAGATGAGGATTTATTACATTTGACAAACTTGTTTTCTTTTTCTTTGTATTTTAAGCAATAAATATGCATATTTTAGATGAGGATTTATTACATTTGACAAACTTGTTTTCTTTTTCTTTGTATTTTAAGCAATAAATATGCATATTTTAGATGAGGATTTATTACATTTGACAAACTTGTTTTCTTTTTCTTTGTATTTTAAGCAATAAATATGCATATTTTAGATGAGGATTTATTACATTTGACAAACTTGTTTTCTTTTTCTTTGTATTTTAAGCAATAAATATGCATATTTTAGATGAGGATTTATTACATTTCACAAACTTGTTTTCTTTTTCTTTGTATTTTAAGCAATAAATATGCATATTTTAGATGAGGATTTATTATTACATTTGACAAACTTGTTTTCTTTTTATTTGTATTTTAAGCAATAAATATGCATATTTTAGATGAGGATTTATTACATTTGACAAACTTGTTTTCTTTTTCTTTGTATTTTAAGCAATAAATATGCATATTTTAGATGAGGATTTATTACATTTGACAAACTTGTTTTCTTTTTCTTTGTATTTTAAGCAATAAATATGCATATTTTAGATGAGGATTTATTATTACATTTGACAAACTTGTTTTCTTTTTATTTGTATTTTAAGCAATAAATATGCATATTTTAGATGAGGATTTATTACATTTGACAAACTTGTTTTCTTTTTCTTTGTATTTTAAGCAATAAATATGCATATTTTAGATGAGGATTTATTACATTTGACAAACTTGTTTTCTTTTTCTTTGTATTTTAAGCAATAAATATGCATATTTTAGATGAGGATTTATTATTACATTTGACAAACTTGTTTTCTTTTTATTTGTATTTTAAGCAATAAATATGCATATTTTAGATGAGGATTTATTACATTTGACAAACTTGTTTTCTTTTTCTTTGTATTTTAAGCAATAAATATGCATATTTTAGATGAGGATTTATTACATTTGACAAACTTGTTTTCTTTTTCTTTGTATTTTAAGCAATAAATATGCATATTTTAGATGAGGATTTATTATTACATTTGACAAACTTGTTTTCTTTTTCTTTGTATTTTAAGCAATAAATATGCATATTTTAGATGAGGATTTATTACATTTGACAAACTTGTTTTCTTTTTCTTTGTATTTTAAGCAATAAATATGCATATTTTAGATGAGGATTTATTATTACATTTGACAAACTTGTTTTCTTTTTATTTGTATTTTAAGCAATAAATATGCATATTTTAGATGAGGATTTATTACATTTGACAAACTTGTTTTCTTTTTCTTTGTATTTTAAGCAATAAATATGCATATTTTAGATGAGGATTTATTACATTTGACAAACTTGTTTTCTTTTTCTTTGTATTTTAAGCAATAAATATGCATATTTTAGATGAGGATTTATTACATTTGACAAACTTGTTTTCTTTTTCTTTGTATTTTAAGCAATAAATATGCATATTTTAGATGAGGATTTATTACATTTGACAAACTTGTTTTCTTTTTCTTTGTATTTTAAGCAATAAATATGCATATTTTAGATGAGGATTTATTACATTTGACAAACTTGTTTTCTTTTTCTTTGTATTTTAAGCAATAAATATGCATATTTTAGATGAGGATTTATTACATTTGACAAACTTGTTTTCTTTTTCTTTGTATTTTAAGCAATAAATATGCATATTTTAGATGAGGATTTATTACATTTCACAAACTTGTTTTCTTTTTCTTTGTATTTTAAGCAATAAATATGCATATTTTAGATGAGGATTTATTACATTTGACAAACTTGTTTTCTTTTTCTTTGTATTTTAAGCAATAAATATGCATATTTTAGATGAGGATTTATTACATTTGACAAACTTGTTTTCTTTTTCTTTGTATTTTAAGCAATAAATATGCATATTTTAGATGAGGATTTATTACATTTGACAAACTTGTTTTCTTTTTCTTTGTATTTTAAGCAATAAATATGCATATTTTAGATGAGGATTTATTACATTTCACAAACTTGTTTTCTTTTTCTTTGTATTTTAAGCAATAAATATGCATATTTTAGATGAGGATTTATTATTACATTTCACAAACTTGTTTTCTTTTTCTTTGTATTTTAAGCAATAAATATGCATATTTTAGATGAGGATTTATTATTACATTTCACAAACTTGTTTTCTTTTTCTTTGTATTTTAAGCAATAAATATGCATATTTTAGATGAGGATTTATTACATTTGACAAACTTGTTTTCTTTTTCTTTGTATTTTAAGCAATAAATATGCATATTTTAGATGAGGATTTATTATTACATTTCACAAACTTGTTTTCTTTTTCTTTGTATTTTAAGCAATAAATATGCATATTTTAGATGAGGATTTATTACATTTGACAAACTTGTTTTCTTTTTCTTTGTATTTTAAGCAATAAATATGCATATTTTAGATGAGGATTTATTATTACATTTCACAAACTTGTTTTCTTTTTCTTTGTATTTTAAGCAATAAATATGCATATTTTAGATGAGGATTTATTATTACATTTCACAAACTTGTTTTCTTTTTCTTTGTATTTTAAGCAATAAATATGCATATTTTAGATGAGGATTTATTACATTTCACAAACTTGTTTTCTTTTTCTTTGTATTTTAAGCAATAAATATGCATATTTTAGAGGATATTATTACATTTGACAAACTTGTTTTCTTTTTCTTTGTATTTTAAGCAATAAATATGCATATTTTAGATGAGGATTTATTACATTTGACAAACTTGTTTTCTTTTTCTTTGTATTTTAAGCAATAAATATGCATATTTTAGATGAGGATTTATTATTACATTTCACAAACTTGTTTTCTTTTTCTTTGTATTTTAAGCAATAAATATGCATATTTTAGATGAGGATTTATTACATTTGACAAACTTGTTTTCTTTTTCTTTGTATTTTAAGCAATAAATATGCATATTTTAGATGAGGATTTATTATTACATTTCACAAACTTGTTTTCTTTTTCTTTGTATTTTAAGCAATAAATATGCATATTTTAGATGAGGATTTATTACATTTGACAAACTTGTTTTCTTTTTCTTTGTATTTTAAGCAATAAATATGCATATTTTAGATGAGGATTTATTATTACATTTCACAAACTTGTTTTCTTTTTCTTTGTATTTTAAGCAATAAATATGCATATTTTAGATGAGGATTTATTACATTTGACAAACTTGTTTTCTTTTTCTTTGTATTTTAAGCAATAAATATGCATATTTTAGATGAGGATTTATTATTACATTTCACAAACTTGTTTTCTTTTTCTTTGTATTTTAAGCAATAAATATGCATATTTTAGATGAGGATTTATTACATTTGACAAACTTGTTTTCTTTTTCTTTGTATTTTAAGCAATAAATATGCATATTTTAGATGAGGATTTATTATTACATTTCACAAACTTGTTTTCTTTTTCTTTGTATTTTAAGCAATAAATATGCATATTTTAGATGAGGATTTATTATTACATTTGACAAACTTGTTTTCTTTTTCTTTGTATTTTAAGCAATAAATATGCATATTTTAGATGAGGATTTATTACATTTCACAAACTTGTTTTCTTTTTCTTTGTATTTTAAGCAATAAATATGCATATTTTAGAGGATATTATTACATTTGACAAACTTGTTTTCTTTTTCTTTGTATTTTAAGCAATAAATATGCATATTTTAGATGAGGATTTATTACATTTGACAAACTTGTTTTCTTTTTCTTTGTATTTTAAGCAATAAATATGCATATTTTAGATGAGGATTTATTACATTTGACAAACTTGTTTTCTTTTTCTTTGTATTTTAAGCAATAAATATGCATATTTTAGATGAGGATTTATTACATTTGACAAACTTGTTTTCTTTTTCTTTGTATTTTAAGCAATAAATATGCATATTTTAGATGAGGATTTATTACATTTGACAAACTTGTTTTCTTTTTCTTTGTATTTTAAGCAATAAATATGCATATTTTAGATGAGGATTTATTACATTTGACAAACTTGTTTTCTTTTTCTTTGTATTTTAAGCAATAAATATGCATATTTTAGATGAGGATTTATTACATTTCACAAACTTGTTTTCTTTTTCTTTGTATTTTAAGCAATAAATATGCATATTTTAGATGAGGATTTATTACATTTGACAAACTTGTTTTCTTTTTCTTTGTATTTTAAGCAATAAATATGCATATTTTAGATGAGGATTTATTACATTTGACAAACTTGTTTTCTTTTTCTTTGTATTTTAAGCAATAAATATGCATATTTTAGATGAGGATTTATTACATTTGACAAACTTGTTTTCTTTTTCTTTGTATTTTAAGCAATAAATATGCATATTTTAGATGAGGATTTATTACATTTCACAAACTTGTTTTCTTTTTCTTTGTATTTTAAGCAATAAATATGCATATTTTAGATGAGGATTTATTATTACATTTCACAAACTTGTTTTCTTTTTCTTTGTATTTTAAGCAATAAATATGCATATTTTAGATGAGGATTTATTATTACATTTCACAAACTTGTTTTCTTTTTCTTTGTATTTTAAGCAATAAATATGCATATTTTAGATGAGGATTTATTACATTTGACAAACTTGTTTTCTTTTTCTTTGTATTTTAAGCAATAAATATGCATATTTTAGATGAGGATTTATTATTACATTTCACAAACTTGTTTTCTTTTTCTTTGTATTTTAAGCAATAAATATGCATATTTTAGATGAGGATTTATTATTACATTTCACAAACTTGTTTTCTTTTTCTTTGTATTTTAAGCAATAAATATGCATATTTTAGATGAGGATTTATTATTACATTTGACAAACTTGTTTTCTTTTTCTTTGTATTTTAAGCAATAAATATGCATATTTTAGATGAGGATTTATTACATTTCACAAACTTGTTTTCTTTTTCTTTGTATTTTAAGCAATAAATATGCATATTTTAGAGGATATTATTACATTTGACAAACTTGTTTTCTTTTTCTTTGTATTTTAAGCAATAAATATGCATATTTTAGATGAGGATTTATTACATTTGACAAACTTGTTTTCTTTTTCTTTGTATTTTAAGCAATAAATATGCATATTTTAGATGAGGATTTATTACATTTGACAAACTTGTTTTCTTTTTCTTTGTATTTTAAGCAATAAATATGCATATTTTAGATGAGGATTTATTATTACATTTCACAAACTTGTTTTCTTTTTCTTTGTATTTTAAGCAATAAATATGCATATTTTAGATGAGGATTTATTACATTTGACAAACTTGTTTTCTTTTTCTTTGTATTTTAAGCAATAAATATGCATATTTTAGATGAGGATTTATTATTACATTTCACAAACTTGTTTTCTTTTTCTTTGTATTTTAAGCAATAAATATGCATATTTTAGATGAGGATTTATTATTACATTTCACAAACTTGTTTTCTTTTTCTTTGTATTTTAAGCAATAAATATGCATATTTTAGATGAGGATTTATTATTACATTTGACAAACTTGTTTTCTTTTTCTTTGTATTTTAAGCAATAAATATGCATATTTTAGATGAGGATTTATTACATTTCACAAACTTGTTTTCTTTTTCTTTGTATTTTAAGCAATAAATATGCATATTTTAGAGGATATTATTACATTTGACAAACTTGTTTTCTTTTTCTTTGTATTTTAAGCAATAAATATGCATATTTTAGATGAGGATTTATTACATTTGACAAACTTGTTTTCTTTTTCTTTGTATTTTAAGCAATAAATATGCATATTTTAGATGAGGATTTATTACATTTGACAAACTTGTTTTCTTTTTCTTTGTATTTTAAGCAATAAATATGCATATTTTAGATGAGGATTTATTACATTTGACAAACTTGTTTTCTTTTTCTTTGTATTTTAAGCAATAAATATGCATATTTTAGATGAGGATTTATTATTACATTTGACAAACTTGTTTTCTTTTTCTTTGTATTTTAAGCAATAAATATGCATATTTTAGATGAGGATTTATTACATTTGACAAACTTGTTTTCTTTTTCTTTGTATTTTAAGCAATAAATATGCATATTTTAGATGAGGATTTATTATTACATTTCACAAACTTGTTTTCTTTTTCTTTGTATTTTAAGCAATAAATATGCATATTTTAGATGAGGATTTATTACATTTGACAAACTTGTTTTCTTTTTCTTTGTATTTTAAGCAATAAATATGCATATTTTAGATGAGGATTTATTACATTTGACAAACTTGTTTTCTTTTTCTTTGTATTTTAAGCAATAAATATGCATATTTTAGATGAGGATTTATTACATTTGACAAACTTGTTTTCTTTTTCTTTGTATTTTAAGCAATAAATATGCATATTTTAGAGGATGATTATTACATTTCACAAACTTGTTTTCTTTTTCTTTGTATTTTAAGCAATAAATATGCATATTTTAGATGAGGATTTATTACATTTGACAAACTTGTTTTCTTTTTCTTTGTATTTTAAGCAATAAATATGCATATTTTAGATGAGGATTTATTACATTTGACAAACTTGTTTTCTTTTTCTTTGTATTTTAAGCAATAAATATGCATATTTTAGATGAGGATTTATTACATTTCACAAACTTGTTTTCTTTTTCTTTGTATTTTAAGCAATAAATATGCATATTTTAGAGGATATTATTACATTTGACAAACTTGTTTTCTTTTTCTTTGTATTTTAAGCAATAAATATGCATATTTTAGATGAGGATTTATTACATTTGACAAACTTGTTTTCTTTTTCTTTGTATTTTAAGCAATAAATATGCATATTTTAGATGAGGATTTATTACATTTGACAAACTTGTTTTCTTTTTCTTTGTATTTTAAGCAATAAATATGCATATTTTAGATGAGGATTTATTACATTTGACAAACTTGTTTTCTTTTTCTTTGTATTTTAAGCAATAAATATGCATATTTTAGATGAGGATTTATTACATTTGACAAACTTGTTTTCTTTTTCTTTGTATTTTAAGCAATAAATATGCATATTTTAGATGAGGATTTATTACATTTCACAAACTTGTTTTCTTTTTCTTTGTATTTTAAGCAATAAATATGCATATTTTAGAGGATATTATTACATTTGACAAACTTGTTTTCTTTTTCTTTGTATTTTAAGCAATAAATATGCATATTTTTGATGAGGATTTATTACATTTGACAAACTTGTTTTCTTTTTCTTTGTATTTTAAGCAATAAATATGCATATTTTAGATGAGGATTTATTACATTTGACAAACTTGTTTTCTTTTTCTTTGTATTTTAAGCAATAAATACGCATATTTTAGATGAGGATTTATTACATTTGACAAACTTGTTTTCTTTTTCTTTGTATTTTAAGCAATAAATATGCATATTTTAGATGAGGATTTATTACATTTGACAAACTTGTTTTCTTTTTCTTTGTATTTTAAGCAATAAATATGCATATTTTAGATGAGGATTTATTACATTTGACAAACTTGTTTTCTTTTTCTTTGTATTTTAAGCAATAAATATGCATATTTTAGATGAGGATTTATTACATTTGACAAACTTGTTTTCTTTTTCTTTGTATTTTAAGCAATAAATATGCATATTTTAGATGAGGATTTATTACATTTGACAAACTTGTTTTCTTTTTCTTTGTATTTTAAGCAATAAATATGCATATTTTAGATGAGGATTTATTACATTTGACAAACTTGTTTTCTTTTTCTTTGTATTTTAAGCAATAAATATGCATATTTTAGATGAGGATTTATTACATTTGACAAACTTGTTTTCTTTTTCTTTGTATTTTAAGCAATAAATATGCATATTTTAGATGAGGATTTATTACATTTGACAAACTTGTTTTCTTTTTCTTTGTATTTTAAGCAATAAATATGCATATTTTAGATGAGGATTTATTACATTTGACAAACTTGTTTTCTTTTTCTTTGTATTTTAAGCAATAAATATGCATATTTTAGAGGATGATTATTACATTTCACAAACTTGTTTTCTTTTTCTTTGTATTTTAAGCAATAAATATGCATATTTTAGATGAGGATTTATTACATTTGACAAACTTGTTTTCTTTTTCTTTGTATTTTAAGCAATAAATATGCATATTTTAGATGAGGATTTATTACATTTGACAAACTTGTTTTCTTTTTCTTTGTATTTTAAGCAATAAATATGCATATTTTAGATGAGGATTTATTACATTTCACAAACTTGTTTTCTTTTTCTTTGTATTTTAAGCAATAAATATGCATATTTTAGAGGATATTATTACATTTGACAAACTTGTTTTCTTTTTCTTTGTATTTTAAGCAATAAATATGCATATTTTAGATGAGGATTTATTACATTTGACAAACTTGTTTTCTTTTTCTTTGTATTTTAAGCAATAAATATGCATATTTTAGATGAGGATTTATTACATTTGACAAACTTGTTTTCTTTTTCTTTGTATTTTAAGCAATAAATATGCATATTTTAGATGAGGATTTATTACATTTGACAAACTTGTTTTCTTTTTCTTTGTATTTTAAGCAATAAATATGCATATTTTAGATGAGGATTTATTACATTTGACAAACTTGTTTTCTTTTTCTTTGTATTTTAAGCAATAAATATGCATATTTTAGATGAGGATTTATTACATTTGACAAACTTGTTTTCTTTTTCTTTGTATTTTAAGCAATAAATATGCATATTTTAGAGGATATTATTACATTTGACAAACTTGTTTTCTTTTTCTTTGTATTTTAAGCAATAAATATGCATATTTTTGATGAGGATTTATTACATTTGACAAACTTGTTTTCTTTTTCTTTGTATTTTAAGCAATAAATATGCATATTTTAGATGAGGATTTATTACATTTGACAAACTTGTTTTCTTTTTCTTTGTATTTTAAGCAATAAATATGCATATTTTAGATGAGGATTTATTACATTTGACAAACTTGTTTTCTTTTTCTTTGTATTTTAAGCAATAAATATGCATATTTTAGATGAGGATTTATTACATTTGACAAACTTGTTTTCTTTTTCTTTGTATTTTAAGCAATAAATATGCATATTTTAGATGAGGATTTATTACATTTGACAAACTTGTTTTCTTTTTCTTTGTATTTTAAGCAATAAATATGCATATTTTAGATGAGGATTTATTACATTTGACAAACTTGTTTTCTTTTTCTTTGTATTTTAAGCAATAAATATGCATATTTTAGATGAGGATTTATTACATTTGACAAACTTGTTTTCTTTTTCTTTGTATTTTAAGCAATAAATATGCATATTTTAGATGAGGATTTATTACATTTGACAAACTTGTTTTCTTTTTCTTTGTATTTTAAGCAATAAATATGCATATTTTAGATGAGGATTTATTACATTTGACAAACTTGTTTTCTTTTTCTTTGTATTTTAAGCAATAAATATGCATATTTTAGATGAGGATTTATTACATTTGACAAACTTGTTTTCTTTTTCTTTGTATTTTAAGCAATAAATATGCATATTTTAGATGAGGATTTATTATTACATTTGACAAACTTGTTTTCTTTTTCTTTGTATTTTAAGCAATAAATATGCATATTTTAGATGAGGATTTATTACATTTCACAAACTTGTTTTCTTTTTCTTTGTATTTTAAGCAATAAATATGCATATTTTAGATGAGGATTTATTACATTTGACAAACTTGTTTTCTTTTTCTTTGTATTTTAAGCAATAAATATGCATATTTTAGATGAGGATTTATTACATTTCACAAACTTGTTTTCTTTTTCTTTGTATTTTAAGCAATAAATATGCATATTTTAGATGAGGATTTATTACATTTCACAAACTTGTTTTCTTTTTCTTTGTATTTTAAGCAATAAATATGCATATTTTAGATGAGGATTTATTACATTTCACAAACTTGTTTTCTTTTTCTTTGTATTTTAAGCAATAAATATGCATATTTTAGATGAGGATTTATTATTACATTTGACAAACTTGTTTTCTTTTTCTTTGTATTTTAAGCAATAAATATGCATATTTTAGATGAGGATTTATTATTACATTTGACAAACTTGTTTTCTTTTTCTTTGTATTTTAAGCAATAAATATGCATATTTTAGATGAGGATTTATTACATTTCACAAACTTGTTTTCTTTTTCTTTGTATTTTAAGCAATAAATATGCATATTTTAGAGGATATTATTACATTTGACAAACTTGTTTTCTTTTTCTTTGTATTTTAAGCAATAAATATGCATATTTTAGATGAGGATTTATTATTACATTTGACAAACTTGTTTTCTTTTTCTTTGTATTTTAAGCAATAAATATGCATATTTTAGATGAGGATTTATTACATTTGACAAACTTGTTTTCTTTTTCTTTGTATTTTAAGCAATAAATATGCATATTTTAGATGAGGATTTATTACATTTGACAAACTTGTTTTCTTTTTCTTTGTATTTTAAGCAATAAATATGCATATTTTAGATGAGGATTTATTACATTTCACAAACTTGTTTTCTTTTTCTTTGTATTTTAAGCAATAAATATGCATATTTTAGATGAGGATTTATTACATTTGACAAACTTGTTTTCTTTTTCTTTGTATTTTAAGCAATAAATATGCATATTTTAGATGAGGATTTATTACATTTGACAAACTTGTTTTCTTTTTCTTTGTATTTTAAGCAATAAATATGCATATTTTAGATGAGGATTTATTATTACATTTGACAAACTTGTTTTCTTTTTCTTTGTATTTTAAGCAATAAATATGCATATTTTAGATGAGGATTTATTACATTTCACAAACTTGTTTTCTTTTTCTTTGTATTTTAAGCAATAAATATGCATATTTTAGATGAGGATTTATTACATTTGACAAACTTGTTTTCTTTTTCTTTGTATTTTAAGCAATAAATATGCATATTTTAGATGAGGATTTATTACATTTCACAAACTTGTTTTCTTTTTCTTTGTATTTTAAGCAATAAATATGCATATTTTAGAGGATATTATTACATTTGACAAACTTGTTTTCTTTTTCTTTGTATTTTAAGCAATAAATATGCATATTTTAGATGAGGATTTATTATTACATTTGACAAACTTGTTTTCTTTTTCTTTGTATTTTAAGCAATAAATATGCATATTTTAGATGAGGATTTATTACATTTCACAAACTTGTTTTCTTTTTCTTTGTATTTTAAGCAATAAATATGCATATTTTAGATGAGGATTTATTACATTTGACAAACTTGTTTTCTTTTTCTTTGTATTTTAAGCAATAAATATGCATATTTTAGATGAGGATTTATTACATTTGACAAACTTGTTTTCTTTTTCTTTGTATTTTAAGCAATAAATATGCATATTTTAGATGAGGATTTATTACATTTGACAAACTTGTTTTCTTTTTCTTTGTATTTTAAGCAATAAATATGCATATTTTAGATGAGGATTTATTACATTTGACAAACTTGTTTTCTTTTTCTTTGTATTTTAAGCAATAAATATGCATATTTTAGATGAGGATTTATTACATTTCACAAACTTGTTTTCTTTTTCTTTGTATTTTAAGCAATAAATATGCATATTTTAGATGAGGATTTATTACATTTGACAAACTTGTTTTCTTTTTCTTTGTATTTTAAGCAATAAATATGCATATTTTAGAGGATATTATTACATTTGACAAACTTGTTTTCTTTTTCTTTGTATTTTAAGCAATAAATATGCATATTTTAGATGAGGATTTATTATTACATTTGACAAACTTGTTTTCTTTTTCTTTGTATTTTAAGCAATAAATATGCATATTTTAGATGAGGATTTATTACATTTCACAAACTTGTTTTCTTTTTCTTTGTATTTTAAGCAATAAATATGCATATTTTAGATGAGGATTTATTACATTTGACAAACTTGTTTTCTTTTTCTTTGTATTTTAAGCAATAAATATGCATATTTTAGATGAGGATTTATTACATTTCACAAACTTGTTTTCTTTTTCTTTGTATTTTAAGCAATAAATATGCATATTTTAGATGAGGATTTATTACATTTGACAAACTTGTTTTCTTTTTCTTTGTATTTTAAGCAATAAATATGCATATTTTAGATGAGGATTTATTACATTTGACAAACTTGTTTTCTTTTTCTTTGTATTTTAAGCAATAAATATGCATATTTTAGATGAGGATTTATTACATTTCACAAACTTGTTTTCTTTTTCTTTGTATTTTAAGCAATAAATATGCATATTTTAGATGAGGATTTATTACATTTGACAAACTTGTTTTCTTTTTCTTTGTATTTTAAGCAATAAATATGCATATTTTAGAGGATATTATTACATTTGACAAACTTGTTTTCTTTTTCTTTGTATTTTAAGCAATAAATATGCATATTTTAGATGAGGATTTATTACATTTCACAAACTTGTTTTCTTTTTCTTTGTATTTTAAGCAATAAATATGCATATTTTAGATGAGGATTTATTACATTTGACAAACTTGTTTTCTTTTTCTTTGTATTTTAAGCAATAAATATGCATATTTTAGATGAGGATTTATTACATTTCACAAACTTGTTTTCTTTTTCTTTGTATTTTAAGCAATAAATATGCATATTTTAGATGAGGATTTATTATTACATTTGACAAACTTGTTTTCTTTTTCTTTGTATTTTAAGCAATAAATATGCATATTTTAGATGAGGATTTATTATTACATTTGACAAACTTGTTTTCTTTTTCTTTGTATTTTAAGCAATAAATATGCATATTTTAGATGAGGATTTATTATTACATTTCACAAACTTGTTTTCTTTTTCTTTGTATTTTAAGCAATAAATATGCATATTTTAGATGAGGATTTATTACATTTCACAAACTTGTTTTCTTTTTCTTTGTATTTTAAGCAATAAATATGCATATTTTAGATGAGGATTTATTATTACATTTGACAAACTTGTTTTCTTTTTCTTTGTATTTTAAGCAATAAATATGCATATTTTAGATGAGGATTTATTACATTTGACAAACTTGTTTTCTTTTTCTTTGTATTTTAAGCAATAAATATGCATATTTTAGATGAGTAGGATTTATTACATTTGACAAACTTGTTTTCTTTTTCTTTGTATTTTAAGCAATAAATATGCATATTTTAGATGAGGATTTATTACATTTCACAAACTTGTTTTCTTTTTCTTTGTATTTTAAGCAATAAATATGCATATTTTAGATGAGGATTTATTATTACATTTGACAAACTTGTTTTCTTTTTCTTTGTATTTTAAGCAATAAATATGCATATTTTAGAGGATATTATTACATTTGACAAACTTGTTTTCTTTTTCTTTGTATTTTAAGCAATAAATATGCATATTTTAGATGAGGATTTATTACATTTGACAAACTTGTTTTCTTTTTCTTTGTATTTTAAGCAATAAATATGCATATTTTAGATGAGGATTTATTACATTTCACAAACTTGTTTTCTTTTTCTTTGTATTTTAAGCAATAAATATGCATATTTTAGATGAGGATTTATTATTACATTTCACAAACTTGTTTTCTTTTTCTTTGTATTTTAAGCAATAAATATGCATATTTTAGATGAGGATTTATTACATTTCACAAACTTGTTTTCTTTTTTCTTTGTATTTTAAGCAATAAATATGCATATTTTAGATGAGGATTTATTATTACATTTGACAAACTTGTTTTCTTTTTCTTTGTATTTTAAGCAATAAATATGCATATTTTAGATGAGGATTTATTATTACATTTCACAAACTTGTTTTCTTTTTCTTTGTATTTTAAGCAATAAATATGCATATTTTAGATGAGGATTTATTACATTTCACAAACTTGTTTTCTTTTTCTTTGTATTTTAAGCAATAAATATGCATATTTTAGATGAGGATTTATTATTACATTTGACAAACTTGTTTTCTTTTTCTTTGTATTTTAAGCAATAAATATGCATATTTTAGATGAGGATTTATTACATTTGACAAACTTGTTTTCTTTTTCTTTGTATTTTAAGCAATAAATATGCATATTTTAGATGAGGATTTATTACATTTGACAAACTTGTTTTCTTTTTCTTTGTATTTTAAGCAATAAATATGCATATTTTAGATGAGGATTTATTACATTTGACAAACTTGTTTTCTTTTTCTTTGTATTTTAAGCAATAAATATGCATATTTTAGATGAGGATTTATTACATTTCACAAACTTGTTTTCTTTTTCTTTGTATTTTAAGCAATAAATATGCATATTTTAGATGAGGATTTATTATTACATTTCACAAACTTGTTTTCTTTTTCTTTGTATTTTAAGCAATAAATATGCATATTTTAGATGAGGATTTATTACATTTGACAAACTTGTTTTCTTTTTCTTTGTATTTTAAGCAATAAATATGCATATTTTAGATGAGGATTTATTATTACATTTGACAAACTTGTTTTCTTTTTCTTTGTATTTTAAGCAATAAATATGCATATTTTAGATGAGGATTTATTATTACATTTGACAAACTTGTTTTCTTTTTCTTTGTATTTTAAGCAATAAATATGCATATTTTAGATGAGGATTTATTATTACATTTCACAAACTTGTTTTCTTTTTCTTTGTATTTTAAGCAATAAATATGCATATTTTAGATGAGGATTTATTACATTTCACACTTGTTTTCTTTTTCTTTGTATTTTAAGCAATAAATATGCATATTTTAGATGAGGATTTATTATTACATTTGACAAACTTGTTTTCTTTTTCTTTGTATTTTAAGCAATAAATATGCATATTTTAGATGAGGATTTATTACATTTGACAAACTTGTTTTCTTTTTCTTTGTATTTTAAGCAATAAATATGCATATTTTAGATGAGGATTTATTACATTTGACAAACTTGTTTTCTTTTTCTTTGTATTTTAAGCAATAAATATGCATATTTTAGATGAGGATTTATTACATTTGACAAACTTGTTTTCTTTTTCTTTGTATTTTAAGCAATAAATATGCATATTTTAGATGAGGATTTATTACATTTCACAAACTTGTTTTCTTTTTCTTTGTATTTTAAGCAATAAATATGCATATTTTAGATGAGGATTTATTATTACATTTCACAAACTTGTTTTCTTTTTCTTTGTATTTTAAGCAATAAATATGCATATTTTAGATGAGGATTTATTACATTTGACAAACTTGTTTTCTTTTTCTTTGTATTTTAAGCAATAAATATGCATATTTTAGATGAGGATTTATTATTACATTTGACAAACTTGTTTTCTTTTTCTTTGTATTTTAAGCAATAAATATGCATATTTTAGATGAGGATTTATTATTACATTTGACAAACTTGTTTTCTTTTTCTTTGTATTTTAAGCAATAAATATGCATATTTTAGATGAGGATTTATTATTACATTTGACAAACTTGTTTTCTTTTTCTTTTGTATTTTAAGCAATAAATATGCATATT
>NC_136527.1:145127876-145225376 GCF_053919585.1 Euprymna scolopes
TGTAATAAATAATAAACCAGACAAAATACTGTTAGAAATTCGCTCAATATATGTTAACGTGACATAACTTGACATATATTGGGTGGTTTTTTAATAGTATTTTGTCTAGTTTATTATTTATAACACCTTTTCCCGAACTTACCGTGTTAAAGAGACAGTCGGTCGCCATTTTGAATTTTCCAATACATCGGTAAACACTGTATGCTTTTCGAGCTGAATAAACATGTTAAATTGAATAAAAACACGAAAATTATATCCAGTTTGGTAGAAAAGTAATTTATCTTGCCTTTGATAACATTTATTTGTTATATATTTGTTTATTGACAACTTTTTCGAATCTATGTGTACAGTAATACAAACCCTATAATTATTTCATGTCATTAAACGAAAAAAAAAAAAAGAACAGATACTACACGTTTCCTTTTTTTACAGATATCATTGTCAAATAAAATGTATATTTATTTATAATTTGTTGTATTTTTAATCGTTTGCTGCAAACTTTAAATCGAGTATTAATCTTCTGTTTGAGAATATGTGTTAAATTATCGATGGTTTTATATTGTATTTTTTTATTTATTTATAATTTTATTTCAGCATTTATTTAATATAGAATAACCACGTCGCTTATTTAATCATAAATAAAAAAAAAAAAAAAAAAAATTATTCTATAAAAAGCATTTTCATTCCAAAATACTGAAATCGCCATTAAATAACCTGGAAAAGGGTTGATATGGCGTATAAGCAAAAGGCAGACTAAGAAATCAAGGGCAGATAATCGGAAATCTTGATTGTCTCCCTTGAAGAACTTGTCTCCACGGAATTTCACGAGTGTTGTGGTCGGCGTTACGGAAATTACCGACCGTTTACTCATTTTATTTGTTTAAATAATATTATATGTAGACTTTCACCTAACAAATTAAATAAGAAGACGTTAATTTAGATTTAAATTAAAAATATTTCTCTGTCTGTCTGTCTATCTATCTATCTAGCTGTACTGTATCTCTCCAACTACATCCTCTGTCTGTCTGTCTCTTTAACCTCGCATCGGCTCTCTGCTTGGTTCCTTATTTCAGCCCACCAAATTAGTTCAGTTTTTTTATATTTTTTTTTTATTCATAATTTGATTTCAGTATTTATTTAATATAGAATAACCGGGTGTGTATTAGTACTGGACTGGACACATAGATTCGAAACAGTTGTCAAAAAACAAATATATAACAAATAAATGTTATCAAAGGCAAGATAAATTACTTTTTTACCAAACTGTATATAATTTTCGTGTTTTTATTAAATTAAACATGTTTATTCAGCTCGAAAAAACAGTGTTTACCGATATATTGGAAAATTCAAAATGGCGACCGACTCTATCTTTAACACGGTAAGTTCGGAAAAAGATGTAATAAATAATAAACCAGACAAAATACTGTTAGAAATTCGCTCAATATATGTTAACGTGACATAACTTGACATATATTGGGTGGTTTTTTAATAGTATTTTGTCTAGTTTATTATTTATAACACCTTTTCCCGAACTTACCGTGTTAAAGAGAGAATCGGTCGCCATTTCGAATTGATATTTAAAAAAAAAAAAAAAAAAAAGAATCCTAGCTACTGAGTTGTAGTCGACAATCGTAACATATCCCAAAATTACGAAAATGCAATCATTAAAGAATTTCCTAATTTTTTGTTTATTACAACAACATTGCAAGAGTAAGATTAGTAAATGTGGATGTGTATTTTCCCCCCTAAAGTCCAACCCTATCCTCACCGTGGTAGGGGGGTGTAACGTTGTAGTTGAACAACAACTACACGGCTAAATGGGCTCTGGCAAAACAAAATCCAGGAAATGACGTCCGTCATCTGGTCGTCTTTTTATACGCTTGCATGTGGCGAGCAAAGAAGACGTGTTAAGGAAGGAGCAGGCTGAAAGGAGAACATTCCCCGAACAAAAAAAGAAAAATGGGCCTTACCCTATCCCTTTCCCTTATCCTAACCCTAACCCCTCCCGTTTGCTTCCAAGGCCCCATTTGAGCGTGTTCTCCTCCGCAGGCCTGCTTCTCCAAGTTTCCCCGACTTTGCAGGTAACTGGTTTGGAGGCTTTCTAAAGCTCTTTTATCAGTGTCGGGGTGTTGAGTCCACACTTCCAGCTCAACAAATACCTGCAGTGCAAGGTGCGCTTCTCCGAATTTCCCCGAAGAGGGAGCGACACGTGCTCGTGTTTCTACTGTGTAATGCATGCGTGCCTCCACTTGACTACGGATGACTAGAGTAATACTAAAATAGTTTGTGTGTGCTCACAAGCTGCTTGAAGGGCGCTGGTAATATTATTCCTACTATCTATCAACTACGAGCTGGGGCGGTAATGCAATGATGGACCTCCGATTAATAATATCCGATACGATAGTAGGAATGGCAGTTTTGTGAGCTTTCATAGGCTCTTCCACATTCACGCACAATCTTGTGGTATCTCTCTAGGAATCCTGTTGGGTAGAGAGAACAAGAAGTCCCTTCCCTCGTTTTGGAAGGTTGTTCGCAGCAACGCTTGTTTTATATGGTGCCCTCTTTAGGGAGTTCAACACCTTGTTGTACGGAACCCGATCAAAATCCAGTTAATGATGGCATGAGTTTGTTGCGTCCGTCATCTGGTCGTCTTTTTATACGCTTGCATGTGGCGAGCAGAAAAGACGTGCTCGAGCAGGCTGGAAGGAGAACACTCCCCCGAAAGAGAAAAATGGGCCTCCCTCTCTCCCGTGTGCTTCCATCAAGGCCCAAATTGTGTGTGTTCTCCTTCGCAGGCCTGGTCCTCCAACTTTCCTCGACTTTGCAGGTAACTAATCTGGAGCTTTTCTAAAGCTCTTTTCTCAGTGTCGAGGTGTTGAGTCAACTCCCAGCTCAACAAATACCTGCAGCGCAAGGTGCGCTTTTCCGAATTCCCCCGAAGAGGGAGCGACACGTGCTCGTGTTTCTACTATGTAATTCACGCGTGCCTCCACTCGACTACGGACGACTAGAGTAATACTGCTATTAGTTTGCGTGTGCTCACAAGCTGCTTGAAGGGCGCTGGTAATATTATTCCTACTATCTATCAACTACGAGCTGGGGCGGTAATGCAATGATGGACCTCCGATTAATAATATCCGATACGATAGTAGGAATGGCAGTTTTGTGAGCTTTCATAGGCTCTTCCACATTCACGCACAATCTAGTGGTATCTCTCTAGGAATCCTGTTGGGTAGAGAGAACAAAAAGTCCCTTCCCTCGTTTTGGAAGGTTGTTCACAGCAACGCTTGTTTTATATGGTGACCTCTTTAGGTAGTTCAACACCTTGCTCTCCTTGACTCTTCTCATTGTCGAGGTTCTGAGTCCGGTTCCAGGTGTACAAATAGGTGCAAGTCTGGATAGGGAATCTCCCCAAGTGGGTGAGCCTACGCTCTTTCTTATCAGGCGACACGTGCTCGTGTTACTACATAATGCATGCATGGCTCCATTCGACCAGGAACGACTAGAGTAATACTACCATTAGTTTGTGTGTTCTCACAAGCTGCCTGAAGGGCGCTGGTAATATTATTCCTACTATCTATCAACTACGAGCTGGGGCGGTAATGCAATGATGGACCTCCGATTAATAATATCCGATACGATAGTAGGAATGGCAGTTTTGTGAGCTTTCATCACCTCCTCCTCATTCACGCACAATCTTGTGGTATCTCTCTAGGAATCGTGTTGAGTAGAGAGAACACTTCCGTTTTCTGCTCCGCCTTTTATTCCGAGTAGAAACCGCCTTTTTCGGAGGATGTTCGTAGCAATGCATGTTTTATGTAGCGCTCCACTTTGGGGAGATCATCACCTACCTGGCCAGACTGTCCTTTCCTGTACGGTACCTGGTAACTAGTGGATTCCACCCTTTCCCTCCTTTTTCAGTTTGATGGCGACCACGACCAGCCAGAGGTGAGTAAAGCATCAAGCGTTTCTTCTTTTCGGTTTCAGTTTTTGTAATTGACAAGTTTAATTTTCCTCTTTTGTATTACTGCAGCTTCTAGTTAGAATCAGCACAAGTCCTCAGTTAAGTATTTCTTTCGTTGTGTTGCTAGTGATTAAAACGAATTCCTTTCTGCTTATATTTCCTTTAACCAACTTTAGCAAGTCTAACCAAAAATATTCACCCATGCTTGATCATAACCAGAATTATTTTTCTGTTACAGGTATTTTATTTTATTACTACATAATGCATGCATGGCTCCATTCGACCAGGAACGACTAGAGTAATACTACCATTAGTTTGCGTGTGCTCACAAGCTGCTTGAAGGGCGCTGGTAATATTATTCCTACTATCTATCAACTACGAGCTGGGGCGGTAATGCAATGATGGACCTCCGATTAGTAATATCCGATACGATAGTAGGAATGGCAGTTTTGTGAGCTTTCATAGGCTCTTCCACATTCACGCACAATCTTGTGGTATCTCTCTAGGAATCCTGTTGGGTAGAGAGAACAAGAAGTCCCTTCCCTCGTTTTGGAAGGTTGTTCGCAGCAACGCTTGTTTTATATGGTGCCCTCTTTAGGGAGTTCAACACCTTGTTGTACGGAACCCGATCAAAATCCAGTTAATGATGGCATGAGTTTGTTGCGTCCGTCATCTGGTCGTCTTTTTATACGCTTGCATGTGGCGAGCAGAAAAGACGTGCTCGAGCAGGCTGGAAGGAGAACACTCCCCCGAAAGAGAAAAATGGGCCTCCCTCTCTCCCGTGTGCTTCCATCAAGGCCCAAATTGTGTGTGTTCTCCTTCGCAGGCCTGGTCCTCCAACTTTCCTCGACTTTGCAGGTAACTAATCTGGAGCTTTTCTAAAGCTCTTTTCTCAGTGTCGAGGTGTTGAGTCAACTCCCAGCTCAACAAATACCTGCAGCGCAAGGTGCGCTTTTCCGAATTCCCCCGAAGAGGGAGCGACACGTGCTCGTGTTTCTACTATGTAATTCACGCGTGCCTCCACTCGACTACGGACGACTAGAGTAATACTGCTATTAGTTTGCGTGTGCTCACAAGCTGCTTGAAGGGCGCTGGTAATATTATTCCTACTATCTATCAACTATGAGCTGGGGCGGTAATGCAATGATGGACCTCCGATTAATAATATCCGATACGATAGTAGGAATGGCAGTTTTGTGAGCTTTCATAGGCTCTTCCACATTCACGCACAATCTAGTGGTATCTCTCTAGGAATCCTGTTGGGTAGAGAGAACAAAAAGTCCCTTCCCTCGTTTTGGAAGGTTGTTCACAGCAACGCTTGTTTTATATGGTGACCTCTTTAGGTAGTTCAACACCTTGCTCTCCTTGACTCTTCTCATTGTCGAGGTTCTGAGTCCGGTTCCAGGTGTACAAATAGGTGCAAGTCTGGATAGGGAATCTCCCCAAGTGGGTGAGCCTACGCTCTTTCTTATCAGGCGACACGTGCTCGTGTTACTACATAATGCATGCATGGCTCCATTCGACCAGGAACGACTAGAGTAATACTACCATTAGTTTGTGTGTTCTCACAAGCTGCCTGAAGGGCGCTGGTAATATTATTCCTACTATCTATCAACTACGAGCTGGGGCGGTAATGCAATGATGGACCTCCGATTAATAATATCCGATACGATAGTAGGAATGGCAGTTTTGTGAGCTTTCATCACCTCCTCCTCATTCACGCACAATCTTGTGGTATCTCTCTAGGAATCGTGTTGAGTAGAGAGAACACTTCCGTTTTCTGCTCCGCCTTTTATTCTGAGTAGAAACCGCCTTTTTCGGAGGATGTTCGTAGCAATGCATGTTTTATGTAGCGCTCCACTTTGGGGAGATCATCACCTACCTGCCCAGACTGTCCTTTCCTGTACGGTACCTGGTAACTAGTGGATTCCACCCTTTCCCTCCTTTTTCAGTTTGATGGCGACCACGACCAGCCAGAGGTGAGTAAAGCATCAAGCGTTTCTTCTTTTCGATTTCAGTTTTTGTAATTGACAAGTTTAATTTTCCTCTTTTCCATTACTGCAGCTTCTAGTTAGAATCAGCACAATCCTCAGGTAAGTATTTCTTTCGTTGTGTTGCTAGTGATTAAAACGAATTCCTTTCTGCTTATATTTCCTTTAACCAACTTTAGCAAGTCTAACCGAAAATATTCACCCATGCTTGATCATAGCCAGAATTATTTTTCTGTTACAGGTATTTTATTTTAATAAAAATTAACAAAATAATTAACATACACTCAGTAAAATGCAATGTACTAAAGTAACATAAATAAAACAAAAACAAAATGTAAAAATAATAATGCAAAATACAAGTAGTTATTACAGGTTTCAACAGCAACAGCCATGACCCTGTCATCCCAATATTGGATGCAGTTCCAGAAAGTCATAAAGTAAGTATTGATATCTTCTTCTAATTATAATTTTTTAAAAAAAGAAAATTTCACAAAAAATAAAATACTGTGATCTAAAGGAAAATAAACCGAAAACAAAATGTAAAAATAATAATGCAAAATACAAGTAGTTATTACAGGTTTCAACAGCAACAGCCATGACCCTGTCATCCCAATATTGGATGCAGTTCCAGAAAGTCATAAAGTAAGTATTGATATCTTCTAATTATAATTTTTTTAAAAAAGAAAATTTCACAAAAAATAAAATACTGTGATCTAAAGGAAAATAAACCGAAAAAAATAAATGTAAAAATAATAATGCAAAATACAAGTAGTTATTACAGGTTTCAACAGCAACAGCCATGACCCTGTCATCCCAATATTGGATGCAGTTCCAGAAAGTCATAAAGTAAGTATTGATATCTTCTTCTAATTATAATTGTTTAAAAAAAGAAAATTTCACAAAAAATAAAATACTGTGATCTAAAGGAAAATAAACCGAAAACAAAATGTAAAAATAATAATGCAAAATACAAGTAGTTATTACAGGTTTCAACAGCAACAGCCATGACCCTGTCATCCCAATATTGGATGCAGTTCCAGAAAGTCATAAAGTAAGTATTGATATCTTCTTCTAATTATAATTTTTTAAAAAAAGAAAATTTCACAAAAAATAAAATACTGTGATCTAAAGGAAAATAAACCGAAAACAAAATGTAAAAATAATAATGCAAAATACAAGTAGTTATTACAGGTTTCAACAGCAACAGCCATGACCCTGTCATCCCAATATTGGATGCAGTTCCAGAAAGTCATAAAGTAAGTATTGATATCTTCTTCTAATTATAATTGTTTAAAAAAAGAAAATTTCACAAAAAATAAAATACTGTGATCTAAAGGAAAATAAACCTAAAAAAAAATGTAAAAATAATAATGCAAAATACAAGTAGTTATTACAGGTTTCAACAGCAACAGCCATGACCCTGTCATCCCAATATTGGATGCAGTTCCAGAAAGTCATAAAGTAAGTATTGATATCTTCTTCTAATTATAATTTTTAAAAAAAAGAAAATTTCACAAAAAATAAAATACTGTGATCTAAAGGAAAATAAATAAAACAAACAAACCAAAAAAAGAAAAAAACAATTAAAAAAAAAGAAAAAGTTATTCAAGTTTTCAGCACCAGCAGCAGCAACACCCATGACCCCTCTCATCCCCATCTTGGAAGCAGTTCCAGAAATTCCTAAAGTAAGTAATAATATATTTTTTTTTTTATAAGCAACTCCAACTTCCCATCGAATTCATAAAGGTTTCATTTATTGTATCAATGTGTCTTGGTGGTGCTGCAACCACTACCTTGATTTATTTCTAATTTTCTAGTGATTGTTGAGACTTCAGGACTCTAAACCACCTTTTAGCACTTGTTTTGTACCAGCTGCTGAATTTGCTTTGTTTTAGATGGGTTTCAGTTAATTTCTTAATTTACTTGATTTCTTTTTTGTCTAATGACTTTTGATGATTCCAGCTTCTAATTAGCCCTTTCTTTTCTTGTTCTCCAGTACCGTTGAACATTACTCGCTTTTTTCGCACCTGATAAATTTTGCTAATTTCTTTTTTCTCTTTTTGTTCCAGACTTTATCCTGTCTATTAACTTTTATTCTCTTTCTAGTTCTCTTGCAGCGTTGAACATTACTTGTTTTTTTAGTTATTTTTACTAATGAGTGTTGAGACTTGAAGATTCTAAAAGAGCATTTCTTTACAGCACCTGATGAATTTTTTCTTATAATGTCCTATTTACTTGATTTCTTTTTTGTCTAATGACTTTTGATTAGGGGTAGGCTATAGAAACAAAATTTTTCAAATAAATGCCAAAACTGGCTTATTACCTTCATTTATATGTAAATAGATGGGAACAAGTGATTTTGTTCAAACGGGTCAAAATTGGAGGGTCGCTGGCCCCAAACGTGATTTGACCGCGTCAACGCGTGAAAATAGCCCAAATTTCGGCCCCGAACACACTTAATCATTTATTGAAAGCCACAGGGTGCATTTTTTCGCTATAAATGCATTTGTATCATTAAATCTAACATTCCCATTGGCTATCCCACAAGTAGGGTTTTTTTTTTTTTAGGGTATCTCAGAGTCCAAAATGGGTCAAATTACCCCAAAATTAGCCAAAAATGGTCGGAAATCACAGATTTTCCAAAATGCACATCCCATGGGCTCAAAGACACCTCTACATGGCAGAAACTGTTGGGAAATGCTTGAAGCAGGCACTCTCCTAACTTTTGCACTGTTAATGAGGGGTATAAGGACCTTTAAAAGGGGCTAAATATGGCCGATTTAGCCAATGAGTCAAAAAGTCCCTAAGAATCAACATAGGTTGTCAAAAAGGGGCTTAATTTGAGTTATAGATGGAAAATTACCAAATAAGGAAATGTTTTCTTTCTGTATCAATGGAATGGCATCTTTAAATAGTCACGATAACATTGCATAGCATTAATTGTGAATTTGATTGAACTAAGATTATAATTACGACGATTGGACTTATCTTCTGCTTGATTCTCTTCCAACTGAGGCTGAATGTGTTCAAGCTGTGCAGCAACATCATGCTGCCAAATATGGTACCACGACACAGAAAAATCATATTGACCAGTTCTCCTTGCGATTACTACAATTGTGGCAGAAAGCCTTTGGAAGTGATGTTCGTTATGTTACAATACCTGGGATAAAACATAAACTTGATCGATGGCTAAAAATTTACGATAAAGATGTCTACGAAGCAAAGGGTTCCAGACGTGTGAATATAATTAAATGGAAACGAGAGCACCATGTCCTTCTCAATATACTTTCAAAAGATGTGAATCCTGATGAATTTGATGTACATGAACGAAGATTCTTTGCCGATCAAAAGTCTCTCTCTCTCGCAAATGGCTCATTGTGCCAGAGCATGATACCTCAAACAATTTGAACTACTCATTAAACAGATCGGGTACAATCCGTAGCACTGTCCCATGTACCGAGATCGCCAGCCAAACACATGTCACTTACAATCTGCGAACTGGTGCACGGAATTTCCAGGAGTCAATCAAAATAGCTGTAGCAAATTCCTGTGCTGCAGCCAACATTTAATGCATTATATTGATATTTTACTGTTGAATGATTTTAAAGTAATGTGAAGTGAAGCTGTGTCTTGAAATAAGAAAATAATTCCTTTGCTAATTACTCATAGCTTTTATCAAGTTATTCAATATATTGGTTACAAATCTAGAAATAGCGAATCGAGGGCCATTTTCATCAATTTTGGGGTAACTATGAGAACACTATGAATTCAGACTCTTCTTGGACAGCATTTTATTGACATTCAATGTTCAATTTACAATTAATTACTTTCTGAGAAGTTGATGTAGTAAAGTTACAATGTTTCTAAACAGTATCATTGATGAATGAACTAATGATTCATATGTTATGTACCGTAAAGCGTAATTTTGTCATTTTTGGATTGTTTTGACCCTTTTTACATCCCCCAAAGATCTCTAAATACAAATGGAAGTCTTCCAACTGTAAAAAGCCATACAGGAGTTTTTATAGGAGCCCGATGAGATATAATACCTGCATTTTGGGGATTATCCGTGATTTTCATTCATTTTTGGCTAATTTTTGGGTAAATTTGACCCATTTTGAACCCTTAAGATACCTTGAAAAGCCCTATATAGGTGGGATAGAATGTTAGATTTAAATTTATAGAGCCATTTATGGTCAAAAATTGCACCCTGTGTGTCTTGGGAGGTGCATTTTGGAAAATCCGTGATTTCCAACCATTTTTGGCTAGTTTTGGGGTAATTTTGACCCATTTTGGACTCTGAGATACCCTAAAAAAAAAAAACCCTACTTGTGAGATAGCCAATGGGAATGTTAGATTTAATGATACAAATGCATTTATAGTCAAAAAATGCATCCTGTGGCTTTCAATAAATGATTAAGTGTGTTCGGGGCCGAAATTTGGGCCATTTTCACGTGTTGACGCGGTCAAATCACGTTTGGGGCCAGCGACCCTCCAATTTTTTTGTTCCCATCTATTTACATATAATAAGCCACTTTTGGCATTTATTTGAAAAATTTTGTTTCTATAGCCTACCCCTATTTTGATGATTCCAGCTTCTAATTGGCCCTTTCTTTTCTTGTTCTCCAGTACCGTTGAACATTACTCGCTTTTTTCGCACCTGATAAATTTCGCTAATTTCTTTTTTCTCTTTTTGTTCCAGACTTTATCCTGTCTATTAACTTTTATTCTCTTTCTAGTTCTCTTGCAGCGTTGAACATTACTTGTTTTTTTTTACTTATTTTTACCATACGCACAGATTTGGTAAAGTTAGCCGAAAACAATTATATATAACATTTCTTCAGTTTGAACTCATTTTTGCCGAGAGAGATAGGTTTCCTTGTTCATGTGGATTTGTATGTAAATGCATGAACAATATGCTTTGTAATTATATACAAATATTTACATTACTATTTTTTTTTTTTTTTTTTTTATTACAATTTCACCCCAAACAAGGCACTTTGCCACTATCAGGGGGAAACATCTACTAGGGTACTATGTAGGGATTTGGGCAGGGAGGTGTTGGTTCACGTTGCACTTGAACTTATGCATGTCAGTACAGTTGGGGAAGCAGTGACCTGGAATGGAATTCCAAATTCTAGCAGTTCTGGGGAAGAAACTACTGGAGTAGAAAGATCTTTTAAATGTAGGGATCTCTACAGTGTGGGGGTGGGATTTTGCAGCTTGTCAGGTCTGTCGAGGGTGTTTACGTTGTGGGGGCACAAGTGCTTGCAGTTCATCAGAGCATTCACCATTATAATACTTGTAGAACAGGCAGAGGGATGCAACGTTTCGACGATGGGACAGAGGCTGAAGCTTAGATGCCAGTTTAGGGCCTATCAGATTTGCGACTCTCTTTTGAACCCTGTCAAGGAGTGAGAGACTAGTAGCCGATGCACCAGCCCAAATATGACAGCAATACTCCATACATGGGCGAATAGTGGCCTTGAGAGAGAGCCCACCTTCCTCGCAGCGGCCCTGGCAATGCTCTCGATATAATTGTTCCAGCTATAATTATCATTTTCATTATGGATCAGTAATATAATTTTACTACTGTTAATATATTCTAATAAATTATAATATATTAAATAACTATAAAAACTAAAACTAATAATTAAAAACAAAAAAAATCATGATTAGATACTAAAACATAACTTATAAATTAGCGCTAAATTAAATTATAACTGATCAAATAATAAACACTAAACCTCGACATAAATGTAAATATCAAAATGTTAAATTGTATAAATACTGAAAGATTAAACACTAATACTAAAATAATACTTTAAAACCAAAAATATACCAGAGAATAAGTGATAAGCTGTTCTAAAAATATCTTGCTGATCCATATAAAAAAATGATAATAATAATGGCATATTAAAAATTAGCAATTATTAGAATAACGATTGCGCTCAAATTCGAGTTTGCCCTTTACACGCCTTTGCAGTAATATTTATGCCCCAAAACTGAAAAATGTGGCTGATTACTTGGACCTGAAAGTTCTAAACTAGCATAATTGTCTGGCATCTCAGTACTTTGTACAAAACTAGCATTTTAGCCGTGGGAGTTTGGGGGTTTTGTGTTGAGCCAAACAAGGAAAAACGCGTGGTAGCAGGGAGGAAGGCTAGAACCCGTTACGTGTTTGCGTGTATGACCACTGGCAGTGACGTAGGTTTAAATTAAAGCTAGAGAAAAGAAAGCACGGCATGACTTACAAATACATCGTGGATTAAAGCAACCCCCTAGCTATTTGTCGCGTGAAGTAATAATTACACTTATATATATTTTTCCTTTATTTTTAACTTTGACACAGTAACCATTATTGATTAAGGGTCATATGAATTTATTACGTTAGATCCATGGCCAAGGAAACTATATCTAACATTTCAATGGTTTATACTATAAGTTGTACACTTTCACTTTTATAGATATATCCATTTCAAAATTACTCGGACTTGTAGCGACATGATTCCATTTCCGTTGGATTAAAACTTGTCTCTTTTTTCTTTTTTTTTTTTTTTTAGCAACCAGCCGAAACTTCTCCCAGAAGAAGACCACTCCCATCCAAAATTTCTACAAGAACAGGATAGCCGCCGCCACTTCAGGGTCCTGGATATGACCTTAAACTGTATCCGATGGTAAAGCTCCATAAGCGGGCTTGGGGAGTGTGGAGCCACCCTTTAATTACCATTGCTCCCAGGTCCACTCTGACCCGGAGTGGTAGTACCTGTTAGGGTCCCCACTGTGGGTTACATATTTTTCTTCTAATAAACCTTTTAAAACTATAAGTCTATTTTCTGTGTTATCTATTTGTTATACATCATGTTTATTGATATCTGGTAAACGATTTATAAGCCCCGAATTTAACTGTGATATTCGTTTTCAGCATACTCGAAAACATTAAAAAAAAATCGACATAGAATTACATATCAAATATAAAAAAAAAAAAAAGCTAACCCTGACCCCCAGCCCTAATCCATCCTAGAGACAATTTGATCAAAGAGGAGCAGCATGAATATCAGCAATAATGTATGCAAAAAAAAAAAAAATTACTTAATATTGGTTTGAACTATAAAGAACTCTGCACTTGGTGAGTTTTGGTCATTTTTGGATATATTACTATTTTCGGCATGACCATTAAATACTTAATATTGGTTTTGTCTTTAAAAGTCAAACAGCATTTTTGAAGTAGTTTTTAACAAACATACAAATTACTTTGAACTATAAAGAACTCTGCACTTGTAGAGTTTTCGTAATTTTTGGATATATTACTATTTTCGACGTGACAATTAACTACGTATGGAGGTTGGCTTTGTTTTAATATGCAGGGAGACGACGGTCTCATGACAGTCACCTCGGTCTTGTTCTAATTTGAGCCTGAACACTTGTTATGTTCCAAAGTAAATAAACGCTTTAAAATAAGTTAAAACAAAAAGAACTTCTCAGATATTAATCAAGGCAGATAATTCAAGTCAGAGTTACCTTTAGGAAACCATATGAAAATATACTCACAAATACATGTATATATATACATATATATGTGTGTGCTTTCTCAAGGGAGATAATAAAAATAAGAGTTATCTCCCTTGAAAATGTACTAACAAATATATATATATATAGTAATTTATGAAATATATATGGCGATTAAGCTACACTGAATATTCGGCGTTTCATCCACTATAGGATTTGTCAGGCTAACGAATCCTATAGTGGATGAAACGCCGAATATTCAGTGTAGCTTAATCACCATATATGTTTCATAACGAGCTCTACCAACGTATTGAGCAGTTTTGAAGTAAATACTTAAAGTTTATGCATAAATCTATACTTTCGTATATTAATTTTATGTGAGTAAATGAAGTAGTTATATATATATATATATACAACTTCTTAATTTACTCACCTAAAATTAATATACGAATATTCGTTTTCAGCATTCCTGACCAAATTGAGGGTTGGCCCCTTTCATATTCCGGCTGTACAAACATGGTCACCAGTGATTTACATGTCAAAATACACACATTAATAAAACTAGATCCAAAACTATTTGTCTCTGCTAATTTTCATTGCGATATTCGTTTTCAGCATACCTGAACAAACTACGGTTGGCCCCATGTTTAACTGGCTTAACAAAGTCACTTTTTCCTGATTAAAACATTTTAATTTGAACCAATGACCCAACGGGTCAATTTTTTCAAAATCTTTTTTTTTTTTTTTTTATTAATCTTTTTTGGGTTTGTATTACTATTATTATTGAACAACAATAAAGTATTTTTTTAACAAAATTCTCATTGCACCCCCAGGGGCTCTAAAGGGGTCAAAAATGCCCCAAAATGACACTTTTTCCCCATAACTTTGTATCCGTCCATTAGATTTCACTGAAACTTGGTCAAAATGTGAGGGAAATTGGTTTCAAATATACATTCAGTATCAAATATATATTCAGTATCGCTGACTCTGGCAAAATTCTGGTTTGCGTCCCCCCAAGAACTGGACTTAGTCGATTTTTGACAAAATTTAAAAACAAAAAAATTGCCTCACAGACCATGACACATTTTTGGTCATCGATCCCTCTAATTTCACTCGTAGAGAGGGGGGACACGCATGCGCGGCTTGTTACATTTACACTTTTATGGAGATCGTTAAAATCATATGAAAATTTTTTTTCAATTATTTTTGTGAAAAACATTTAATAAACAATTCTTAATTCATATTCGTATCACAATACAACAATGTCATTAGCCCGATAAATTTAATTTTTCTGATATATTGGTGTATGAAATACAGGCTTAAGGTTAAACATACAAAATATATTGGTCACCTGACTTATCGGAGAGGGACCTATGTTTTTATTGACGTCATTTTGTCCATTGTTTTTCATCTGGTAGTTTGGATGATTCCTGGATAGCCGTCCATTACTTTTTTCTGAAATGTTGCCACAAGTTGTACTTCAATACGTAGATGCTGATGCAATTCTTTATCTATATAAAAGCCAGGTACGTCCAAAGATGGCGTACTGTTGCCACATCTGGGCAGGAGCTGCTAGAAAGGAGGGGATGTCCTTTTCTCTTCTCTGCAACCTCTTTCTCACAGAAGAGATGCTGCGAGTTTGTTTCTGCTTTATCATTATTTTCATGGCAGGTGCTTGACTGAGCTCCAATCTATGCCCCCCCCCTCGCCAAACTTTCACAAGAAACACCCGTCTAGCAGAAAACACTATCAATAATTACCCCCACTCTTTATCTGTGCCTAAACCTAAACATAGATTCCATGAACAAAGCTTTCTCAGAACTGCACGCCTGTAGAATTGTCTTCCGTTTTCCTGCTTTCCAGCTGACTACAATATGGTTGTCTTCAAGTCTAACGTAAACAAGTTTTTGATGAGCTGTTCCATATAAGTTAACAAATTTACCGAATTTCCATTACTAACAGTTACTATATTGTCCAATTTCTACGGTACTCTTTAACCCTTATCCTCGAGTGGCCTCTTGGCCTTGAAAAGTGGTGATGTCTATGTAAAAAAAAAAAAAAAAAAAGTGTACAACAATAAAGTTAAACGCCCCAAAGTGGCAAAAAATGACACCTTTGCTCCATAACTCCATCCATTAGATTTCACTGAAACTTGATCAAAATGTGAAGACAATTGTTCCAACTATACATTCAGTATCGCTGACCCTGGCAAAATTCTGGTTTGTGTCCCCCAGCAGCTGAACTTAATCGTTTTTTTTTTTATAAAAATTAAAAACAAAAAAGTCGTCTCACGAAGCACGACTTATTTTTGGTCATCAATCCCTCACATTCCCCTCGTAGAGAGGGGGGGGGACACAACACGCGCGGCTTGTTTTTTTCTAATTATTTTATCATTGCAATAATTCCCAAATGATATCCATGATGTATGAAAATCTCGTTTGTACTACTATACACATAGATTTGAAAAAGTTGTCAAAAAAACAAATATATAACAAATAAATGTTATCAAAGGCAAGATAAGTTACTTTTCTACCTAACTGGATAATTTTTAATGTTTTTATTTAATGTAACATTTTTATTCAGCTCGAAAAACGTACAGTGTTTACCAACGTATTGGAAAATTTAAAATGGCGACTCTCTCTTTGACACGGTAAGTTTGAGAAAAGGAGTTAAAAATAAAAAAAACTATACAAAATACTGCTAAAAACCCACCGAATATATGTCAGCCTATGTCACGGTAACATATAATGAGCGAGTTTCTAACAGTATTTTGTGTAGTTTTTTATTTTTAACTCTTTTCCCCAAACTTACCGTTTCAAGAGAGTCAGGCGCCATTTTAAATTTTCCAATACATCGGTAAACACTGTTTATCGAGCTGAATAAACATGTTACATTAAATAAAAACACTAGAAAATTATATCCAGTAAGGTAGAAAAGTAACTTATCTTGCCTTTGATAACATTTATTTGTTATATATTTGTTTTTTTGACAACTTTTTCGAATCTATGTGTACAGTAATACAAACCCTCAAAATCTATATCAATATTCTTGAAATTTTTAAAGCAGTTAGAAAACACATCAAACTATAATTAGGAAGCTTTTTATTTCGTTATTTTTTTTTTTCTATTTATTAAGTGAAAGGTATTTTTTACGAGTTGCTCCAGCATAAACAGCCTATGGAATAAACATCTTCAACCTCGAAAATAGAAATCAACAAATTTATGGAATTTGGTGCTTCTGCATTTATTGAACCGTGTTATTTTTAAATAGTATTTTCAAGTTAAATTAAAGTTTTACGACATTTTTATTTTATTAATTTGTTAACTGATAGTACAGAATAGTTACAAAACACCCTCCTCTCCCCATGTTAAGAATGGCTTTCGAAATAATAGCATTATTATTTCAGCACGGTTCAATAAGTGCACAAGTACCTGGAATTTTCTTCGAAATTTCGTAACGCAGCTTATCAAATTAAAACTAAATATAACATTTGCTGACTTATTTTACCTGTTGAATACACATACCCACTAATATATATATATATATATATATATATATATATATATATATATATAACTTTCTGTAAGACATTTATTTGAAATGGAAACGGCATTTTGCAGTTAAGACAACAAAACAAAAATGAAGTAACGTTTCGTATTTCAATCCAGAGGTACGAAAAAGTTGTCAAAAACAAATGTTATCAAAGGTAAGATAAGTTTACGTTTCTACCTAACTGGATACTTTTTAGTTTTTTTTTTTTGTTTTTGTTTTTTTTTGCTTTTTTTAATGTCGAACTGAATAAATATGTTACATTTAAATAAAAACAGTAAAAACTTATTCAGTTAGGTAGAAAAGTAACTTATCTTGCTTAATGCTTTGCATAACATTTATTTGTTATATATACATATTTTTTTTTTTTGACAGAAGTTTACATATTTAATAGTAATGCGATATTCCAAATTTAATCCATAACATTTTCAAAAGCCAATAATTATGAAGTACTAACAGTAAATATGAGTCATGAATGCTCTCTTTGAAAAATAAGCTCTCTTAACCTCACCTATAACCCCAGTCTCCTCCTAAAACACTCTTTAACCCTAACAATAACCCTAAGTTCGAGTGGCAAGCCCCCCTCAACAAAATACCTCTGTAAGCCACATACAAGCATCTAAAACAAACAAACAAAAAATAGATCCTTCCTTAAAGAAAAATGCACATGATTTATCTCCCATAAAAATTAACTGTCCTAAAATGCTAGAATGGCCTGGAAATTGTGAATTATTTTGCATTAAATTTTTGTGAAACTAACCGCCCCCCCCTCTAATGTTGTTTTTGTTGTTTTTGTCAAGTCTTCAGTATGTTCACACATAATTTTCCTTAGCCCTACAATTAATTCAAAGTCCGAATGGCAACCCCCCCCATATTCTCATTGCATGGAAACCCTCTTAAAACCACACATAATCGTCTTAAAAAAACAAAAAGCATACAGGATTTATCCCCCATAGAAAAAAAAAAGTTAACTGCCCTAAAACGCTAGAATGACATGTAATGGGGAATTATTTTACATTAAATTCTAAAATAATTTGTTTATCTTTCATTAAAGTTTTTCATGGCATTTCATACATAATTACTTAAAAAGGTAGAATCACATTTTGGAGGGATGGTCAGAAGGGGTTGGGTGGGGTTAAACAGAAGGTGTTAATCTACAATAATACCAAAGAAATATTGCAATATATTCATTTTTAAATGGTCTTATGTTTAGATTTAAGTTTTTTGTACATAAAGCACATTACAATTCAACTTTGAGTTCTCCAACTTCTTTTCTGTTAATGGATACATGGCATTTTTAAGGAATTGCAGCATATTTATGCACATTTACTGCAGATTATTTGGAAACCATGAACTTTGGGAGATTTTCAGTTGCATATTCTGATTCCTTGCACAAAAATACACTTATATGGTAAATTTAATTTCTTAGTCTTGCGTTTTAACAAAGTTATGACAGTTTTACTGAAAAAGTAGTGTAAAAAATGTGATGAAACGCATATGGTCTTAAAGAGGGGAAAATATCCAAACGCGTGAGGCACAAAAATAGTCATAACTTCCTTAATTTTAATCAGATTTTTTAAATTTAAAAAGATTCTTTCTTAGCTCATCAAACTCTTTCTATGTATACTAATATTGAAATATTTTAAGCTATTTAAATTTTTTCATGTGTATTGCTTATATATGAAGTCTCAGGAAATATAAGAACTGTATAAATGTCTTCTCTCTCTCAGCACTATGGTTATATTTATTGTCCCAATATGAATCCTCCGTCATATCTCCTTAAATATGTCCCCAGCTATTCAACATTGACATTTGTTCGTTTTATAATTTATATTTTGGATGTAGCTTCGTTGTCGAATACCATTAGAATCATATGCCATCATTGTTATAATATGCGAGTGACCTCCCTTGGATGTAGCTTCGTTGTCAAATACCATTAGAATAATATACAATTATTGTTATAATATGCGAGTGACCTAACTTGGATGTAGCTTCGTTGTCAAATACCATTAGAATAATATACAATCATTGTTATAATATGCAAGTAACCTCCCTTGGATGTAGCTTCGTTGTCAAATACCATTAGAATAATATACCATCATTGTTATAATATGCGAATGACCTCCCTTGGATGTAGCTTCGTTGTCAAATACCATTAGAATAATATACAATTATTGTTATAATATGCGAGTGACCTAACTTGGATGTAGCTTCGTTGTCAAATACCATTAGATTAATATACAATTATTGTTATAATATGCGAGTGACCTACCTTGGATGTAGCTTCGTTGTCAAATACCATTAGAATAATATACAATTATTGTTATAATATGCGAATGACCTCCCTTGGATGTAGCTTCGTTGTCAAATACCATTAGAATAATATACAATTATTGTTATAATATGCGAGTGACCTACCTTGGATGTAGCTTCGTTGTCAAATACCATTAGAATAATATACAATTATTGTTATAATATGTAAGTGACCTCCCTTGGATGTAGCTTCGTTGTCGAATACCATTATGTTGTGTGTTGACTTTTCATTAAAAAAAAAAAAAATTTTTAATCAATTCTTTTTAGCTCTGAAACGTTAAAAAAAAGAATTTGCTAAAAAATTGTTTTAAATTTGTTGTTATTTGTTGTTATTTTTTATTTATTTTATTTATGACATGTTTTAAAAGTTTTCAACTACCGTGGAATTTCCAAGGGTTCTGCTAGTTATTATTATCATAATCAAACACATTTTCATTGAATTAATTAATGGTTATTATTATTGAAAGTCCTTCGGCAATATGATGTGTTAGATTAAAATTTTATATGAAAATAATTGGAACAATGTGAACAGTTATTTAATGTGTAATATTTACTTTAGTGCTTCCTTACAATAGCGTGTCGTCCTTATTATTTTTTAGTTTTTATGTATTATAATCTAGAAGCGTAAGCCATGTTAAGTTTCAGAACAGTTTCCGATGGTTCGTTGTTTTAAACAAGTCCTGAGAGGTGACTTGTTTGCAGTAGACAGTTCCACAGAGCAAAATATTCTTACCGTGTCGAGACGGAAAAAAAACATGTGAAATTGCTCCAGAAAGGGTTTAATATTTATGAAGCAATTCTGTTTTCTAATTGGTTGGTAGCAGAACGTGAATTAATTCGATTTGTCAGTTCCTAGCAGCATCGTTTATAAATAGAATCGTCCGACTGTGTGGGATCATACCCCATTACAAGTCCAAAATATTGCAACATATAATACATAAGTTATTTTATTTTATTTATTTTTTGCTGTTATTTAATAAATAAATTTTTTTGCTGTTATTTAATAAATAAATTTTTTTGCTGTTATTTAATAAATAAATTTTTTTGCTGTTATTTAATAAATAAATATTTTTGCTGTTATTTAATAAATAAATATTTTTGCTGTTATTTAATAAATAAATTTTTTTGCTGTTATTTAATAAATAAATTTTTTTGCTGTTATTTAATAAATAAATTTTTTTGCTGTTATTTAATAAATAAATTTTTTTGCTGTTATTTAATAAATAAATTTTTTTTCTGTTATTTAATAAATAAATTTTTTTTCTGTTATTTAATAAATAAATATTTTTGCTGTTATTTAATAAATAAATATTTTTGCTGTTATTTAATAAATAAATTTTTTTGCTGTTATTTAATAAATAAATTTTTTTGCTGTTGTTTAATAAGTAAATTTTTTTGCTGTTATTTAATAAATAAATTTTTTTGCTGTTATTTAATAAATAAATTTTTTTGCTGTTATTTAATAAATAAATTTTCAAATGAAATTGTTTAATCAATTAAGTTTTAAGCATTATTTTTGTGATTCTCATTATTTGATAAAACTTTGTTACATAAAATAAATTAGTTGCCGAAAATCATTTCATAATCGTGTAAAACCAAAACTTACTTAAGTGCCATCAGCTATAATCGAAACTGAAACAGAAACTTATGAAGAATTCTTAATAAAATTATTTATAAAAAAAATAGATGACTTAAGTGTCATCTATCTATATAAAAGCGAAAATGTATGTTCGCTTTTTGTGTGTGTCCAAGAAAGGCTTTTTCCAGAGAAGCAGTCGGTAGGCTCGCAACTTCTGATAACTTTTTTATATCACATGTAAATCGTAATATCTCCGAGTTAACAATGGAGCTCGCCTGTGTATTTAATTTGCTCGACTTCAGGAAGATAAATAGTCAACAGTTTTCGCTCGCTGCATGTGGATTAAGCCTTTTCCTATAAGAAAAGTGACACTCCGGTCTTGATCGCCGAAGTGGAGCTGTTTCCCCCTACCCCCAACATCTTGGGAAAATTAAAAAAAAAAAAAAGCATTCCGCAGTAAATGAAATGCTACTCCACAGTCAACAGTTGACCTCATTAAGTCATTAAAACGTGCACCTGCCAAATCTAAGTAATTAAATAAATTCAAATGCCTTTTACGTTGGTATGTCACGGTGGCGCAATGGTTAATGTCACACGTTTTTTTTTTTCCAATTTTGCCTCAAGAGTTCCGGTTCGATCCTCATACTTACCTACCAAAACATTTTTTTTTACCCCCCCCCCCCGGAGTTTTGATTTACCCAAAACCACACACACCTCCAAACACCCGGGCAATGCTGGGTACCCTTCGCTAGTCATCTATAATCGAAACCGAAACCAAAACTTATGAAGACTTCTTGATAAAATTGTTTATGACAAGAAATGGAAGTCCATGACAATTAAATGACAGTCACACGGATGTAAGCATGACACACAAAATAATACACACGCTATCCTATTAATATATAGATAATAATACTTAGAACATTATTTTATAAAATTTTGTTACATAAAATAAAGTAGTTAAAAAGAAATCATTTTATAATCGTGTAATATTTATTTCTTGTAATTGATAACTTTTTTGTGAAACATTCTTAAAAGTAAATAAACATTTTTTTACAGAAAAAATATAATTCTTAAAACAAATTATTTTCTGTTTACACAATAATCACCACTTATCAAGGCCCGGAGGCCACTCGAGGATAAGGGTTAATGGGTATACATTAGTCGATGTGATTATAGCGAAGTAAACATAAGTAGTGGGAATTTTGTAAATTGGATTACTTAGGGGGACGGTTCATCAAGAACTTGTTTACGTTGGACTTGAAGACAATCAGATTGTAGTCAGCTGGAAAGAAGGCAATCGGAAGAGAGTTCTACAGGCGTGCAGTTCTAAGAAAGAAGCTTTGTTCATTGAATCTACGTTTAGGTTTAGGCACAGATAAAGAGTGTGGGAAATTATTGATAGTGGTTTTGGCTAGACGAGTGTTTTTCGTGAAAGTTTGGCAAGAGGGGACCATAGATGGAAGCTCAGATGAGCACTTGCCATGAAAATAACGATAAAGCAGAGACAGGCTCGCAACGTCTTTTCTGTGGGAAAGAGGTTGCAGGGAAGAGAAAAGAGCATCCCCTACTGAGCTACGAAGTCTATTTTGAACTCTGTCAAGGCAGGATAAGTTGCTTCTAGCAGCTTCTGTCCAGATGTGGCAACAGTACTCCATCGTTGGCCGAACCTGGCTTTTATATAGGTAGAGAATTGCATCAGGAGTGAGATATATGCATATTTTAGAGGATGATTATTACATTTCACAAACTTGTTTTCTTTTTCTTTGTATTTTAAGCAATAAATATGCATATTTTAGATGAGGATTTATTATTACATTTGACAAACTTGTTTTCTTTTTCTTTGTATTTTAAGCAATAAATATGCATATTTTAGATGAGGATTTATTACATTTCACAAACTTGTTTTCTTTTTCTTTGTATTTTAAGCAATAAATATGCATATTTTAGATGAGGATTTATTATTACATTTGACAAACTTGTTTTCTTTTTCTTTGTATTTTAAGCAATAAATATGCATATTTTAGATGAGGATTTATTACATTTCACAAACTTGTTTTCTTTTTCTTTGTATTTTAAGCAATAAATATGCATATTTTAGATGAGGATTTATTATTACATTTGACAAACTTGTTTTCTTTTTCTTTGTATTTTAAGCAATAAATATGCATATTTTAGATGAGGATTTATTACATTTCACAAACTTGTTTTCTTTTTCTTTGTATTTTAAGCAATAAATATGCATATTTTAGATGAGGATTTATTATTACATTTGACAAACTTGTTTTCTTTTTCTTTGTATTTTAAGCAATAAATATGCATATTTTAGATGAGGATTTATTACATTTCACAAACTTGTTTTCTTTTTCTTTGTATTTTAAGCAATAAATATGCATATTTTAGATGAGGATTTATTATTACATTTGACAAACTTGTTTTCTTTTTCTTTGTATTTTAAGCAATAAATATGCATATTTTAGATGAGGATTTATTATTACATTTGACAAACTTGTTTTCTTTTTCTTTGTATTTTAAGCAATAAATATGCATATTTTAGATGAGGATTTATTATTACATTTGACAAACTTGTTTTCTTTTTATTTGTATTTTAAGCAATAAATATGCATATTTTAGATGAGGATTTATTACATTTGACAAACTTGTTTTCTTTTTCTTTGTATTTTAAGCAATAAATATGCATATTTTAGATGAGGATTTATTATTACATTTGACAAACTTGTTTTCTTTTTCTTTGTATTTTAAGCAATAAATATGCATATTTTAGATGAGGATTTATTACATTTGACAAACTTGTTTTCTTTTTCTTTGTATTTTAAGCAATAAATATGCATATTTTAGATGAGGATTTATTACATTTGACAAACTTGTTTTCTTTTTCTTTGTATTTTAAGCAATAAATATGCATATTTTAGATGAGGATTTATTATTACATTTGACAAACTTGTTTTCTTTTTCTTTGTATTTTAAGCAATAAATATGCATATTTTAGATGAGGATTTATTACATTTCACAAACTTGTTTTCTTTTTCTTTGTATTTTAAGCAATAAATATGCATATTTTAGATGAGGATTTATTATTACATTTGACAAACTTGTTTTCTTTTTCTTTGTATTTTAAGCAATAAATATGCATATTTTAGATGAGGATTTATTACATTTCACAAACTTGTTTTCTTTTTCTTTGTATTTTAAGCAATAAATATGCATATTTTAGATGAGGATTTATTATTACATTTGACAAACTTGTTTTCTTTTTCTTTGTATTTTAAGCAATAAATATGCATATTTTAGATGAGGATTTATTACATTTGACAAACTTGTTTTCTTTTTCTTTGTATTTTAAGCAATAAATATGCATATTTTAGATGAGGATTTATTATTACATTTAACAAACTTGTTTTCTTTTTCTTTGTATTTTAAGCAATAAATATGCATATTTTAGATGAGGATTTATTATTACATTTCACAAACTTGTTTTCTTTTTCTTTGTATTTTAAGCAATAAATATGCATATTTTAGATGAGGATTTATTACATTTGACAAACTTGTTTTCTTTTTCTTTGTATTTTAAGCAATAAATATGCATATTTTAGATGAGGATTTATTATTACATTTAACAAACTTGTTTTCTTTTTCTTTGTATTTTAAGCAATAAATATGCATATTTTAGATGAGGATTTATTATTACATTTCACAAACTTGTTTTCTTTTTCTTTGTATTTTAAGCAATAAATATGCATATTTTAGATGAGGATTTATTATTACATTTAACAAACTTGTTTTCTTTTTCTTTGTATTTTAAGCAATAAATATGCATATTTTAGATGAGGATTTATTATTACATTTCACAAACTTGTTTTCTTTTTCTTTGTATTTTAAGCAATAAATATGCATATTTTAGATGAGGATTTATTACATTTGACAAACTTGTTTTCTTTTTCTTTGTATTTTAAGCAATAAATATGCATATTTTAGATGAGGATTTATTACATTTGACAAACTTGTTTTCTTTTTCTTTGTATTTTAAGCAATAAATATGCATATTTTAGATGAGGATTTATTACATTTGACAAACTTGTTTTCTTTTTCTTTGTATTTTAAGCAATAAATATGCATATTTTAGATGAGGATTTATTACATTTGACAAACTTGTTTTCTTTTTCTTTGTATTTTAAGCAATAAATATGCATATTTTAGATGAGGATTTATTATTACATTTCACAAACTTGTTTTCTTTTTCTTTGTATTTTAAGCAATAAATATGCATATTTTAGATGAGGATTTATTATTACATTTCACAAACTTGTTTTCTTTTTCTTTGTATTTTAAGCAATAAATATGCATATTTTAGATGAGGATTTATTATTACATTTCACAAACTTGTTTTCTTTTTCTTTGTATTTTAAGCAATAAATATGCATATTTTAGATGAGGATTTATTACATTTGACAAACTTGTTTTCTTTTTCTTTGTATTTTAAGCAATAAATATGCATATTTTAGATGAGGATTTATTATTACATTTAACAAACTTGTTTTCTTTTTCTTTGTATTTTAAGCAATAAATATGCATATTTTAGATGAGGATTTATTATTACATTTCACAAACTTGTTTTCTTTTTCTTTGTATTTTAAGCAATAAATATGCATATTTTAGATGAGGATTTATTATTACATTTAACAAACTTGTTTTCTTTTTCTTTGTATTTTAAGCAATAAATATGCATATTTTAGATGAGGATTTATTATTACATTTCACAAACTTGTTTTCTTTTTCTTTGTATTTTAAGCAATAAATATGCATATTTTAGATGAGGATTTATTACATTTGACAAACTTGTTTTCTTTTTCTTTGTATTTTAAGCAATAAATATGCATATTTTAGATGAGGATTTATTACATTTGACAAACTTGTTTTCTTTTTCTTTGTATTTTAAGCAATAAATATGCATATTTTAGATGAGGATTTATTATTACATTTAACAAACTTGTTTTCTTTTTCTTTGTATTTTAAGCAATAAATATGCATATTTTAGATGAGGATTTATTATTACATTTCACAAACTTGTTTTCTTTTTCTTTGTATTTTAAGCAATAAATATGCATATTTTAGATGAGGATTTATTACATTTGACAAACTTGTTTTCTTTTTCTTTGTATTTTAAGCAATAAATATGCATATTTTAGATGAGGATTTATTATTACATTTAACAAACTTGTTTTCTTTTTCTTTGTATTTTAAGCAATAAATATGCATATTTTAGATGAGGATTTATTATTACATTTCACAAACTTGTTTTCTTTTTCTTTGTATTTTAAGCAATAAATATGCATATTTTAGATGAGGATTTATTATTACATTTAACAAACTTGTTTTCTTTTTCTTTGTATTTTAAGCAATAAATATGCATATTTTAGATGAGGATTTATTATTACATTTCACAAACTTGTTTTCTTTTTCTTTGTATTTTAAGCAATAAATATGCATATTTTAGATGAGGATTTATTACATTTGACAAACTTGTTTTCTTTTTCTTTGTATTTTAAGCAATAAATATGCATATTTTAGATGAGGATTTATTACATTTGACAAACTTGTTTTCTTTTTCTTTGTATTTTAAGCAATAAATATGCATATTTTAGATGAGGATTTATTACATTTGACAAACTTGTTTTCTTTTTCTTTGTATTTTAAGCAATAAATATGCATATTTTAGATGAGGATTTATTACATTTGACAAACTTGTTTTCTTTTTCTTTGTATTTTAAGCAATAAATATGCATATTTTAGATGAGGATTTATTATTACATTTGACAAACTTGTTTTCTTTTTCTTTGTATTTTAAGCAATAAATATGCATATTTTAGATGAGGATTTATTACATTTGACAAACTTGTTTTCTTTTTCTTTGTATTTTAAGCAATAAATATGCATATTTTAGATGAGGATTTATTACATTTGACAAACTTGTTTTCTTTTTCTTTGTATTTTAAGCAATAAATATGCATATTTTAGATGAGGATTTATTATTACATTTCACAAACTTGTTTTCTTTTTCTTTGTATTTTAAGCAATAAATATGCATATTTTAGATGAGTAGGATTTATTATTACATTTGACAAACTTGTTTTCTTTTTCTTTGTATTTTAAGCAATAAATATGCATATTTTAGATGATGATTATTACATTTCACAAACTTGTTTTCTTTTTCTTTGTATTTTAAGCAATAAATATGCATATTTTAGATGAGGATTTATTACATTTCACAAACTTGTTTTCTTTTTCTTTGTATTTTAAGCAATAAATATGCATATTTTAGAGGATTTATTATTACATTTCACAAACTTGTTTTCTTTTTCTTTGTATTTTAAGCAATAAATATGCATATTTTAGATGAGGATTTATTACATTTGACAAACTTGTTTTCTTTTTCTTTGTATTTTAAGCAATAAATATGCATATTTTAGATGAGGATTTATTATTACATTTAACAAACTTGTTTTCTTTTTCTTTGTATTTTAAGCAATAAATATGCATATTTTAGATGAGGATTTATTATTACATTTCACAAACTTGTTTTCTTTTTCTTTGTATTTTAAGCAATAAATATGCATATTTTAGATGAGGATTTATTATTACATTTCACAAACTTGTTTTCTTTTTCTTTGTATTTTAAGCAATAAATATGCATATTTTAGATGAGGATTTATTACATTTGACAAACTTGTTTTCTTTTTCTTTGTATTTTAAGCAATAAATATGCATATTTTAGATGAGGATTTATTATTACATTTAACAAACTTGTTTTCTTTTTCTTTGTATTTTAAGCAATAAATATGCATATTTTAGATGAGGATTTATTATTACATTTCACAAACTTGTTTTCTTTTTCTTTGTATTTTAAGCAATAAATATGCATATTTTAGATGAGGATTTATTATTACATTTAACAAACTTGTTTTCTTTTTCTTTGTATTTTAAGCAATAAATATGCATATTTTAGATGAGGATTTATTATTACATTTCACAAACTTGTTTTCTTTTTCTTTGTATTTTAAGCAATAAATATGCATATTTTAGATGAGGATTTATTACATTTGACAAACTTGTTTTCTTTTTCTTTGTATTTTAAGCAATAAATATGCATATTTTAGATGAGGATTTATTATTACATTTCACAAACTTGTTTTCTTTTTCTTTGTATTTTAAGCAATAAATATGCATATTTTAGATGAGGATTTATTATTACATTTCACAAACTTGTTTTCTTTTTCTTTGTATTTTAAGCAATAAATATGCATATTTTAGATGAGGATTTATTACATTTGACAAACTTGTTTTCTTTTTCTTTGTATTTTAAGCAATAAATATGCATATTTTAGATGAGGATTTATTATTACATTTAACAAACTTGTTTTCTTTTTCTTTGTATTTTAAGCAATAAATATGCATATTTTAGATGAGGATTTATTATTACATTTCACAAACTTGTTTTCTTTTTCTTTGTATTTTAAGCAATAAATATGCATATTTTAGATGAGGATTTATTACATTTGACAAACTTGTTTTCTTTTTCTTTGTATTTTAAGCAATAAATATGCATATTTTAGATGAGGATTTATTATTACATTTCACAAACTTGTTTTCTTTTTCTTTGTATTTTAAGCAATAAATATGCATATTTTAGATGAGGATTTATTATTACATTTAACAAACTTGTTTTCTTTTTCTTTGTATTTTAAGCAATAAATATGCATATTTTAGATGAGGATTTATTATTACATTTGACAAACTTGTTTTCTTTTTCTTTGTATTTTAAGCAATAAATATGCATATTTTAGATGAGGATTTATTATTACATTTGACAAACTTGTTTTCTTTTTATTTGTATTTTAAGCAATAAATATGCATATTTTAGATGAGGATTTATTACATTTGACAAACTTGTTTTCTTTTTCTTTGTATTTTAAGCAATAAATATGCATATTTTAGATGAGGATTTATTATTACATTTGACAAACTTGTTTTCTTTTTCTTTGTATTTTAAGCAATAAATATGCATATTTTAGATGAGGATTTATTACATTTGACAAACTTGTTTTCTTTTTCTTTGTATTTTAAGCAATAAATATGCATATTTTAGATGAGGATTTATTACATTTGACAAACTTGTTTTCTTTTTCTTTGTATTTTAAGCAATAAATATGCATATTTTAGATGAGGATTTATTATTACATTTGACAAACTTGTTTTCTTTTTCTTTGTATTTTAAGCAATAAATATGCATATTTTAGATGAGGATTTATTACATTTGACAAACTTGTTTTCTTTTTCTTTGTATTTTAAGCAATAAATATGCATATTTTAGATGAGGATTTATTACATTTGACAAACTTGTTTTCTTTTTATTTGTATTTTAAGCAATAAATATGCATATTTTAGATGAGGATTTATTACATTTGACAAACTTGTTTTCTTTTTCTTTGTATTTTAAGCAATAAATATGCATATTTTAGATGAGGATTTATTATTACATTTGACAAACTTGTTTTCTTTTTCTTTGTATTTTAAGCAATAAATATGCATATTTTAGATGAGGATTTATTACATTTGACAAACTTGTTTTCTTTTTCTTTGTATTTTAAGCAATAAATATGCATATTTTAGATGAGGATTTATTACATTTGACAAACTTGTTTTCTTTTTCTTTGTATTTTAAGCAATAAATATGCATATTTTAGATGAGGATTTATTATTACATTTGACAAACTTGTTTTCTTTTTCTTTGTATTTTAAGCAATAAATATGCATATTTTAGATGAGGATTTATTACATTTCACAAACTTGTTTTCTTTTTCTTTGTATTTTAAGCAATAAATATGCATATTTTAGATGAGGATTTATTACATTTCACAAACTTGTTTTCTTTTTCTTTGTATTTTAAGCAATAAATATGCATATTTTAGATGAGGATTTATTACATTTGACAAACTTGTTTTCTTTTTCTTTGTATTTTAAGCAATAAATATGCATATTTTAGATGAGGATTTATTACATTTGACAAACTTGTTTTCTTTTTCTTTGTATTTTAAGCAATAAATATGCATATTTTAGATGAGGATTTATTACATTTGACAAACTTGTTTTCTTTTTCTTTGTATTTTAAGCAATAAATATGCATATTTTAGATGAGGATTTATTATTACATTTGACAAACTTGTTTTCTTTTTCTTTGTATTTTAAGCAATAAATATGCATATTTTAGATGAGGATTTATTACATTTCACAAACTTGTTTTCTTTTTCTTTGTATTTTAAGCAATAAATATGCATATTTTAGATGAGGATTTATTACATTTCACAAACTTGTTTTCTTTTTCTTTGTATTTTAAGCAATAAATATGCATATTTTAGATGAGGATTTATTATTACATTTGACAAACTTGTTTTCTTTTTCTTTGTATTTTAAGCAATAAATATGCATATTTTAGATGAGGATTTATTACATTTCACAAACTTGTTTTCTTTTTCTTTGTATTTTAAGCAATAAATATGCATATTTTAGATGAGGATTTATTACATTTCACAAACTTGTTTTCTTTTTCTTTGTATTTTAAGCAATAAATATGCATATTTTAGATGAGGATTTATTACATTTGACAAACTTGTTTTCTTTTTATTTGTATTTTAAGCAATAAATATGCATATTTTAGATGAGGATTTATTACATTTCACAAACTTGTTTTCTTTTTCTTTGTATTTTAAGCAATAAATATGCATATTTTAGATGAGGATTTATTACATTTCACAAACTTGTTTTCTTTTTCTTTGTATTTTAAGCAATAAATATGCATATTTTAGATGAGGATTTATTACATTTGACAAACTTGTTTTCTTTTTATTTGTATTTTAAGCAATAAATATGCATATTTTAGATGAGGATTTATTACATTTCACAAACTTGTTTTCTTTTTCTTTGTATTTTAAGCAATAAATATGCATATTTTAGATGAGGATTTATTACATTTGACAAACTTGTTTTCTTTTTCTTTGTATTTTAAGCAATAAATATGCATATTTTAGATGAGGATTTATTACATTTCACAAACTTGTTTTCTTTTTCTTTGTATTTTAAGCAATAAATATGCATATTTTAGATGAGGATTTATTACATTTGACAAACTTGTTTTCTTTTTCTTTGTATTTTAAGCAATAAATATGCATATTTTAGATGAGGATTTATTACATTTGACAAACTTGTTTTCTTTTTATTTGTATTTTAAGCAATAAATATGCATATTTTAGATGAGGATTTATTACATTTGACAAACTTGTTTTCTTTTTCTTTGTATTTTAAGCAATAAATATGCATATTTTAGATGAGGATTTATTATTACATTTGACAAACTTGTTTTCTTTTTCTTTGTATTTTAAGCAATAAATATGCATATTTTAGATGAGGATTTATTACATTTGACAAACTTGTTTTCTTTTTCTTTGTATTTTAAGCAATAAATATGCATATTTTAGATGAGGATTTATTACATTTGACAAACTTGTTTTCTTTTTCTTTGTATTTTAAGCAATAAATATGCATATTTTAGATGAGGATTTATTATTACATTTGACAAACTTGTTTTCTTTTTCTTTGTATTTTAAGCAATAAATATGCATATTTTAGATGAGGATTTATTACATTTCACAAACTTGTTTTCTTTTTCTTTGTATTTTAAGCAATAAATATGCATATTTTAGATGAGGATTTATTACATTTCACAAACTTGTTTTCTTTTTCTTTGTATTTTAAGCAATAAATATGCATATTTTAGATGAGGATTTATTATTACATTTGACAAACTTGTTTTCTTTTTCTTTGTATTTTAAGCAATAAATATGCATATTTTAGATGAGGATTTATTACATTTCACAAACTTGTTTTCTTTTTCTTTGTATTTTAAGCAATAAATATGCATATTTTAGATGAGGATTTATTATTACATTTGACAAACTTGTTTTCTTTTTCTTTGTATTTTAAGCAATAAATATGCATATTTTAGATGAGGATTTATTACATTTGACAAACTTGTTTTCTTTTTCTTTGTATTTTAAGCAATAAATATGCATATTTTAGATGAGGATTTATTACATTTGACAAACTTGTTTTCTTTTTCTTTGTATTTTAAGCAATAAATATGCATATTTTAGATGAGGATTTATTACATTTGACAAACTTGTTTTCTTTTTCTTTGTATTTTAAGCAATAAATATGCATATTTTAGATGAGGATTTATTATTACATTTGACAAACTTGTTTTCTTTTTCTTTGTATTTTAAGCAATAAATATGCATATTTTAGATGAGGATTTATTATTACATTTGACAAACTTGTTTTCTTTTTCTTTGTATTTTAAGCAATAAATATGCATATTTTAGATGAGGATTTATTACATTTGACAAACTTGTTTTCTTTTTCTTTGTATTTTAAGCAATAAATATGCATATTTTAGATGAGGATTTATTACATTTGACAAACTTGTTTTCTTTTTCTTTGTATTTTAAGCAATAAATATGCATATTTTAGATGAGGATTTATTATTACATTTGACAAACTTGTTTTCTTTTTCTTTGTATTTTAAGCAATAAATATGCATATTTTAGATGAGGATTTATTATTACATTTGACAAACTTGTTTTCTTTTTCTTTGTATTTTAAGCAATAAATATGCATATTTTAGATGAGGATTTATTACATTTGACAAACTTGTTTTCTTTTTCTTTGTATTTTAAGCAATAAATATGCATATTTTAGATGAGGATTTATTACATTTGACAAACTTGTTTTCTTTTTCTTTGTATTTTAAGCAATAAATATGCATATTTTAGATGAGGATTTATTACATTTGACAAACTTGTTTTCTTTTTCTTTGTATTTTAAGCAATAAATATGCATATTTTAGATGAGGATTTATTATTACATTTGACAAACTTGTTTTCTTTTTCTTTGTATTTTAAGCAATAAATATGCATATTTTAGATGAGGATTTATTATTACATTTGACAAACTTGTTTTCTTTTTCTTTGTATTTTAAGCAATAAATATGCATATTTTAGATGAGGATTTATTACATTTGACAAACTTGTTTTCTTTTTCTTTGTATTTTAAGCAATAAATATGCATATTTTAGATGAGGATTTATTACATTTGACAAACTTGTTTTCTTTTTCTTTGTATTTTAAGCAATAAATATGCATATTTTAGATGAGGATTTATTATTACATTTGACAAACTTGTTTTCTTTTTCTTTGTATTTTAAGCAATAAATATGCATATTTTAGATGAGGATTTATTATTACATTTGACAAACTTGTTTTCTTTTTCTTTGTATTTTAAGCAATAAATATGCATATTTTAGATGAGGATTTATTATTACATTTGACAAACTTGTTTTCTTTTTATTTGTATTTTAAGCAATAAATATGCATATTTTAGATGAGGATTTATTACATTTGACAAACTTGTTTTCTTTTTCTTTGTATTTTAAGCAATAAATATGCATATTTTAGATGAGGATTTATTATTACATTTGACAAACTTGTTTTCTTTTTCTTTGTATTTTAAGCAATAAATATGCATATTTTAGATGAGGATTTATTACATTTGACAAACTTGTTTTCTTTTTCTTTGTATTTTAAGCAATAAATATGCATATTTTAGATGAGGATTTATTACATTTGACAAACTTGTTTTCTTTTTCTTTGTATTTTAAGCAATAAATATGCATATTTTAGATGAGGATTTATTATTACATTTGACAAACTTGTTTTCTTTTTCTTTGTATTTTAAGCAATAAATATGCATATTTTAGATGAGGATTTATTACATTTGACAAACTTGTTTTCTTTTTCTTTGTATTTTAAGCAATAAATATGCATATTTTAGATGAGGATTTATTACATTTGACAAACTTGTTTTCTTTTTCTTTGTATTTTAAGCAATAAATATGCATATTTTAGATGAGGATTTATTACATTTGACAAACTTGTTTTCTTTTTCTTTGTATTTTAAGCAATAAATATGCATATTTTAGAGGATATTATTACATTTGACAAACTTGTTTTCTTTTTCTTTGTATTTTAAGCAATAAATATGCATATTTTAGATGAGGATTTATTATTACATTTGACAAACTTGTTTTCTTTTTCTTTGTATTTTAAGCAATAAATATGCATATTTTAGATGAGGATTTATTACATTTGACAAACTTGTTTTCTTTTTCTTTGTATTTTAAGCAATAAATATGCATATTTTAGATGAGGATTTATTACATTTCACAAACTTGTTTTCTTTTTCTTTGTATTTTAAGCAATAAATATGCATATTTTAGATGAGGATTTATTATTACATTTGACAAACTTGTTTTCTTTTTCTTTGTATTTTAAGCAATAAATATGCATATTTTAGAGGATGATTATTACATTTGACAAACTTGTTTTCTTTTTCTTTGTATTTTAAGCAATAAATATGCATATTTTAGATGAGGATTTATTATTACATTTGACAAACTTGTTTTCTTTTTCTTTGTATTTTAAGCAATAAATATGCATATTTTAGATGAGGATTTATTACATTTGACAAACTTGTTTTCTTTTTCTTTGTATTTTAAGCAATAAATATGCATATTTTAGATGATGATTTATTATTACATTTGACAAACTTGTTTTCTTTTTCTTTGTATTTTAAGCAATAAATATGCATATTTTAGAGGATGATTATTACATTTGACAAACTTGTTTTCTTTTTCTTTGTATTTTAAGCAATAAATATGCATATTTTAGATGAGGATTTATTATTACATTTGACAAACTTGTTTTCTTTTTCTTTGTATTTTAAGCAATAAATATGCATATTTTAGAGGATGATTATTACATTTGACAAACTTGTTTTCTTTTTCTTTGTATTTTAAGCAATAAATATGCATATTTTAGATGAGGATTTATTATTACATTTGACAAACTTGTTTTCTTTTTCTTTGTATTTTAAGCAATAAATATGCATATTTTAGAGGATGATTATTACATTTGACAAACTTGTTTTCTTTTTCTTTGTATTTTAAGCAATAAATATGCATATTTTAGATGAGGATTTATTATTACATTTGACAAACTTGTTTTCTTTTTCTTTGTATTTTAAGCAATAAATATGCATATTTTAGATGAGGATTTATTATTACATTTGACAAACTTGTTTTCTTTTTCTTTGTATTTTAAGCAATAAATATGCATATTTTAGATGAGGATTTATTATTACATTTCACAAACTTGTTTTCTTTTTCTTTGTATTTTAAGCAATAAATATGCATATTTTAGATGAGGATTTATTACATTTGACAAACTTGTTTTCTTTTTCTTTGTATTTTAAGCAATAAATATGCATATTTTAGATGAGGATTTATTACATTTCACAAACTTGTTTTCTTTTTCTTTGTATTTTAAGCAATAAATATGCATATTTTAGAGGATGATTATTACATTTGACAAACTTGTTTTCTTTTTCTTTGTATTTTAAGCAATAAATATGCATATTTTAGATGAGGATTTATTATTACATTTGACAAACTTGTTTTCTTTTTCTTTGTATTTTAAGCAATAAATATGCATATTTTAGATGAGGATTTATTATTACATTTGACAAACTTGTTTTCTTTTTCTTTGTATTTTAAGCAATAAATATGCATATTTTAGATGAGGATTTATTACATTTGACAAACTTGTTTTCTTTTTCTTTGTATTTTAAGCAATAAATATGCATATTTTAGATGAGGATTTATTACATTTCACAAACTTGTTTTCTTTTTCTTTGTATTTTAAGCAATAAATATGCATATTTTAGAGGATATTATTACATTTGACAAACTTGTTTTCTTTTTCTTTGTATTTTAAGCAATAAATATGCATATTTTAGATGAGGATTTATTATTACATTTGACAAACTTGTTTTCTTTTTCTTTGTATTTTAAGCAATAAATATGCATATTTTAGATGAGGATTTATTACATTTGACAAACTTGTTTTCTTTTTCTTTGTATTTTAAGCAATAAATATGCATATTTTAGATGAGGATTTATTACATTTGACAAACTTGTTTTCTTTTTCTTTGTATTTTAAGCAATAAATATGCATATTTTAGATGAGGATTTATTACATTTGACAAACTTGTTTTCTTTTTCTTTGTATTTTAAGCAATAAATATGCATATTTTAGATGAGGATTTATTACATTTGACAAACTTGTTTTCTTTTTCTTTGTATTTTAAGCAATAAATATGCATATTTTAGATGAGGATTTATTATTACATTTGACAAACTTGTTTTCTTTTTCTTTGTATTTTAAGCAATAAATATGCATATTTTAGATGAGGATTTATTACATTTGACAAACTTGTTTTCTTTTTCTTTGTATTTTAAGCAATAAATATGCATATTTTAGATGAGGATTTATTACATTTGACAAACTTGTTTTCTTTTTCTTTGTATTTTAAGCAATAAATATGCATATTTTAGATGAGGATTTATTACATTTGACAAACTTGTTTTCTTTTTCTTTGTATTTTAAGCAATAAATATGCATATTTTAGATGAGGATTTATTATTACATTTCACAAACTTGTTTTCTTTTTCTTTGTATTTTAAGCAATAAATATGCATATTTTAGATGAGGATTTATTACATTTCACAAACTTGTTTTCTTTTTCTTTGTATTTTAAGCAATAAATATGCATATTTTAGATGAGGATTTATTACATTTGACAAACTTGTTTTCTTTTTCTTTGTATTTTAAGCAATAAATATGCATATTTTAGATGAGGATTTATTATTACATTTGACAAACTTGTTTTCTTTTTCTTTGTATTTTAAGCAATAAATATGCATATTTTAGATGAGGATTTATTATTACATTTGACAAACTTGTTTTCTTTTTCTTTGTATTTTAAGCAATAAATATGCATATTTTAGATGAGGATTTATTATTACATTTGACAAACTTGTTTTCTTTTTCTTTGTATTTTAAGCAATAAATATGCATATTTTAGATGAGGATTTATTATTACATTTGACAAACTTGTTTTCTTTTTCTTTGTATTTTAAGCAATAAATATGCATATTTTAGATGAGGATTTATTATTACATTTCACAAACTTGTTTTCTTTTTCTTTGTATTTTAAGCAATAAATATGCATATTTTAGATGAGGATTTATTATTACATTTGACAAACTTGTTTTCTTTTTCTTTGTATTTTAAGCAATAAATATGCATATTTTAGATGAGGATTTATTATTACATTTGACAAACTTGTTTTCTTTTTCTTTGTATTTTAAGCAATAAATATGCATATTTTAGATGAGGATTTATTACATTTCACAAACTTGTTTTCTTTTTCTTTGTATTTTAAGCAATAAATATGCATATTTTAGATGAGGATTTATTACATTTGACAAACTTGTTTTCTTTTTCTTTGTATTTTAAGCAATAAATATGCATATTTTAGATGAGGATTTATTATTACATTTGACAAACTTGTTTTCTTTTTCTTTGTATTTTAAGCAATAAATATGCATATTTTAGATGAGGATTTATTACATTTGACAAACTTGTTTTCTTTTTCTTTGTATTTTAAGCAATAAATATGCATATTTTAGATGATGATTTATTACATTTGACAAACTTGTTTTCTTTTTCTTTGTATTTTAAGCAATAAATATGCATATTTTAGAGGATATTATTACATTTGACAAACTTGTTTTCTTTTTCTTTGTATTTTAAGCAATAAATATGCATATTTTAGATGAGGATTTATTATTACATTTCACAAACTTGTTTTCTTTTTCTTTGTATTTTAAGCAATAAATATGCATATTTTAGAGGATATTATTACATTTGACAAACTTGTTTTCTTTTTCTTTGTATTTTAAGCAATAAATATGCATATTTTAGATGAGGATTTATTACATTTCACAAACTTGTTTTCTTTTTCTTTGTATTTTAAGCAATAAATATGCATATTTTAGATGAGGATTTATTACATTTGACAAACTTGTTTTCTTTTTCTTTGTATTTTAAGCAATAAATATGCATATTTTAGATGATGATTTATTACATTTGACAAACTTGTTTTCTTTTTCTTTGTATTTTAAGCAATAAATATGCATATTTTAGAGGATATTATTACATTTGACAAACTTGTTTTCTTTTTCTTTGTATTTTAAGCAATAAATATGCATATTTTAGATGAGGATTTATTACATTTGACAAACTTGTTTTCTTTTTCTTTGTATTTTAAGCAATAAATATGCATATTTTAGAGGATATTATTACATTTGACAAACTTGTTTTCTTTTTCTTTGTATTTTAAGCAATAAATATGCATATTTTAGATGAGGATTTATTATTACATTTCACAAACTTGTTTTCTTTTTCTTTGTATTTTAAGCAATAAATATGCATATTTTAGAGGATATTATTACATTTGACAAACTTGTTTTCTTTTTCTTTGTATTTTAAGCAATAAATATGCATATTTTAGATGAGGATTTATTACATTTGACAAACTTGTTTTCTTTTTCTTTGTATTTTAAGCAATAAATATGCATATTTTAGAGGATATTATTACATTTGACAAACTTGTTTTCTTTTTCTTTGTATTTTAAGCAATAAATATGCATATTTTAGATGAGGATTTATTATTACATTTCACAAACTTGTTTTCTTTTTCTTTGTATTTTAAGCAATAAATATGCATATTTTAGAGGATATTATTACATTTGACAAACTTGTTTTCTTTTTCTTTGTATTTTAAGCAATAAATATGCATATTTTAGATGAGGATTTATTACATTTCACAAACTTGTTTTCTTTTTCTTTGTATTTTAAGCAATAAATATGCATATTTTAGATGAGGATTTATTACATTTGACAAACTTGTTTTCTTTTTCTTTGTATTTTAAGCAATAAATATGCATATTTTAGAGGATGATTTATTATTACATTTGACAAACTTGTTTTCTTTTTCTTTGTATTTTAAGCAATAAATATGCATATTTTAGATGAGGATTTATTACATTTGACAAACTTGTTTTCTTTTTCTTTGTATTTTAAGCAATAAATATGCATATTTTAGATGAGGATTTATTACATTTGACAAACTTGTTTTCTTTTTCTTTGTATTTTAAGCAATAAATATGCATATTTTAGATGAGGATTTATTACATTTGACAAACTTGTTTTCTTTTTCTTTGTATTTTAAGCAATAAATATGCATATTTTAGATGAGGATTTATTACATTTGACAAACTTGTTTTCTTTTTCTTTGTATTTTAAGCAATAAATATGCATATTTTAGAGGATATTATTACATTTGACAAACTTGTTTTCTTTTTCTTTGTATTTTAAGCAATAAATATGCATATTTTAGATGAGGATTTATTACATTTCACAAACTTGTTTTCTTTTTCTTTGTATTTTAAGCAATAAATATGCATATTTTAGATGAGGATTTATTACATTTCACAAACTTGTTTTCTTTTTCTTTGTATTTTAAGCAATAAATATGCATATTTTAGATGAGGATTTATTACATTTGACAAACTTGTTTTCTTTTTCTTTGTATTTTAAGCAATAAATATGCATATTTTAGATGAGGATTTATTACATTTGACAAACTTGTTTTCTTTTTCTTTGTATTTTAAGCAATAAATATGCATATTTTAGATGAGGATTTATTACATTTGACAAACTTGTTTTCTTTTTCTTTGTATTTTAAGCAATAAATATGCATATTTTAGATGAGGATTTATTACATTTGACAAACTTGTTTTCTTTTTCTTTGTATTTTAAGCAATAAATATGCATATTTTAGATGAGGATTTATTACATTTGACAAACTTGTTTTCTTTTTCTTTGTATTTTAAGCAATAAATATGCATATTTTAGATGAGGATTTATTATTACATTTCACAAACTTGTTTTCTTTTTCTTTGTATTTTAAGCAATAAATATGCATATTTTAGATGAGGATTTATTATTACATTTGACAAACTTGTTTTCTTTTTCTTTGTATTTTAAGCAATAAATATGCATATTTTAGATGAGGATTTATTACATTTGACAAACTTGTTTTCTTTTTCTTTGTATTTTAAGCAATAAATATGCATATTTTAGATGAGGATTTATTATTACATTTCACAAACTTGTTTTCTTTTTCTTTGTATTTTAAGCAATAAATATGCATATTTTAGATGAGGATTTATTACATTTGACAAACTTGTTTTCTTTTTCTTTGTATTTTAAGCAATAAATATGCATATTTTAGATGAGGATTTATTATTACATTTCACAAACTTGTTTTCTTTTTCTTTGTATTTTAAGCAATAAATATGCATATTTTAGATGAGGATTTATTACATTTGACAAACTTGTTTTCTTTTTCTTTGTATTTTAAGCAATAAATATGCATATTTTAGATGAGGATTTATTATTACATTTCACAAACTTGTTTTCTTTTTCTTTGTATTTTAAGCAATAAATATGCATATTTTAGATGAGGATTTATTATTACATTTCACAAACTTGTTTTCTTTTTCTTTGTATTTTAAGCAATAAATATGCATATTTTAGATGAGGATTTATTACATTTGACAAACTTGTTTTCTTTTTCTTTGTATTTTAAGCAATAAATATGCATATTTTAGATGAGGATTTATTACATTTGACAAACTTGTTTTCTTTTTCTTTGTATTTTAAGCAATAAATATGCATATTTTAGATGAGGATTTATTATTACATTTCACAAACTTGTTTTCTTTTTCTTTGTATTTTAAGCAATAAATATGCATATTTTAGATGAGGATTTATTACATTTGACAAACTTGTTTTCTTTTTCTTTGTATTTTAAGCAATAAATATGCATATTTTAGATGAGGATTTATTATTACATTTCACAAACTTGTTTTCTTTTTCTTTGTATTTTAAGCAATAAATATGCATATTTTAGATGAGGATTTATTACATTTGACAAACTTGTTTTCTTTTTCTTTGTATTTTAAGCAATAAATATGCATATTTTAGATGAGGATTTATTATTACATTTCACAAACTTGTTTTCTTTTTCTTTGTATTTTAAGCAATAAATATGCATATTTTAGATGAGGATTTATTATTACATTTCACAAACTTGTTTTCTTTTTCTTTGTATTTTAAGCAATAAATATGCATATTTTAGATGAGGATTTATTACATTTGACAAACTTGTTTTCTTTTTCTTTGTATTTTAAGCAATAAATATGCATATTTTAGATGAGGATTTATTATTACATTTGACAAACTTGTTTTCTTTTTCTTTGTATTTTAAGCAATAAATATGCATATTTTAGATGAGGATTTATTACATTTGACAAACTTGTTTTCTTTTTCTTTGTATTTTAAGCAATAAATATGCATATTTTAGATGAGGATTTATTACATTTGACAAACTTGTTTTCTTTTTCTTTGTATTTTAAGCAATAAATATGCATATTTTAGATGAGGATTTATTATTACATTTCACAAACTTGTTTTCTTTTTCTTTGTATTTTAAGCAATAAATATGCATATTTTAGATGAGGATTTATTACATTTCACAAACTTGTTTTCTTTTTCTTTGTATTTTAAGCAATAAATATGCATATTTTAGATGAGGATTTATTACATTTGACAAACTTGTTTTCTTTTTCTTTGTATTTTAAGCAATAAATATGCATATTTTAGATGAGGATTTATTACATTTGACAAACTTGTTTTCTTTTTCTTTGTATTTTAAGCAATAAATATGCATATTTTAGATGAGGATTTATTATTACATTTGACAAACTTGTTTTCTTTTTCTTTGTATTTTAAGCAATAAATATGCATATTTTAGATGAGGATTTATTACATTTGACAAACTTGTTTTCTTTTTCTTTGTATTTTAAGCAATAAATATGCATATTTTAGATGAGGATTTATTACATTTGACAAACTTGTTTTCTTTTTCTTTGTATTTTAAGCAATAAATATGCATATTTTAGATGAGGATTTATTACATTTGACAAACTTGTTTTCTTTTTCTTTGTATTTTAAGCAATAAATATGCATATTTTAGATGAGGATTTATTACATTTGACAAACTTGTTTTCTTTTTCTTTGTATTTTAAGCAATAAATATGCATATTTTAGATGAGGATTTATTACATTTGACAAACTTGTTTTCTTTTTCTTTGTATTTTAAGCAATAAATATGCATATTTTAGATGAGGATTTATTATTACATTTCACAAACTTGTTTTCTTTTTCTTTGTATTTTAAGCAATAAATATGCATATTTTAGATGAGGATTTATTATTACATTTGACAAACTTGTTTTCTTTTTCTTTGTATTTTAAGCAATAAATATGCATATTTTAGATGAGGATTTATTATTACATTTGACAAACTTGTTTTCTTTTTCTTTGTATTTTAAGCAATAAATATGCATATTTTAGATGAGGATTTATTATTACATTTGACAAACTTGTTTTCTTTTTATTTGTATTTTAAGCAATAAATATGCATATTTTAGATGAGGATTTATTACATTTCACAAACTTGTTTTCTTTTTCTTTGTATTTTAAGCAATAAATATGCATATTTTAGATGAGGATTTATTATTACATTTGACAAACTTGTTTTCTTTTTCTTTGTATTTTAAGCAATAAATATGCATATTTTAGATGAGGATTTATTACATTTCACAAACTTGTTTTCTTTTTCTTTGTATTTTAAGCAATAAATATGCATATTTTAGATGAGGATTTATTATTACATTTGACAAACTTGTTTTCTTTTTCTTTGTATTTTAAGCAATAAATATGCATATTTTAGATGAGGATTTATTATTACATTTGACAAACTTGTTTTCTTTTTCTTTGTATTTTAAGCAATAAATATGCATATTTTAGATGAGGATTTATTACATTTGACAAACTTGTTTTCTTTTTCTTTGTATTTTAAGCAATAAATATGCATATTTTAGATGAGGATTTATTATTACATTTGACAAACTTGTTTTCTTTTTCTTTGTATTTTAAGCAATAAATATGCATATTTTAGATGAGGATTTATTATTACATTTGACAAACTTGTTTTCTTTTTCTTTGTATTTTAAGCAATAAATATGCATATTTTAGATGAGGATTTATTATTACATTTGACAAACTTGTTTTCTTTTTCTTTGTATTTTAAGCAATAAATATGCATATTTTAGATGAGGATTTATTACATTTGACAAACTTGTTTTCTTTTTCTTTGTATTTTAAGCAATAAATATGCATATTTTAGATGAGGATTTATTATTACATTTCACAAACTTGTTTTCTTTTTCTTTGTATTTTAAGCAATAAATATGCATATTTTAGATGAGGATTTATTATTACATTTCACAAACTTGTTTTCTTTTTCTTTGTATTTTAAGCAATAAATATGCATATTTTAGATGAGGATTTATTATTACATTTCACAAACTTGTTTTCTTTTTCTTTGTATTTTAAGCAATAAATATGCATATTTTAGATGAGGATTTATTATTACATTTCACAAACTTGTTTTCTTTTTCTTTGTATTTTAAGCAATAAATATGCATATTTTAGAGGATATTATTACATTTGACAAACTTGTTTTCTTTTTCTTTGTATTTTAAGCAATAAATATGCATATTTTAGATGAGGATTTATTATTACATTTGACAAACTTGTTTTCTTTTTCTTTGTATTTTAAGCAATAAATATGCATATTTTAGATGAGGATTTATTATTACATTTCACAAACTTGTTTTCTTTTTCTTTGTATTTTAAGCAATAAATATGCATATTTTAGATGAGGATTTATTATTACATTTCACAAACTTGTTTTCTTTTTCTTTGTATTTTAAGCAATAAATATGCATATTTTAGATGAGGATTTATTATTACATTTCACAAACTTGTTTTCTTTTTCTTTGTATTTTAAGCAATAAATATGCATATTTTAGATGAGGATTTATTATTACATTTCACAAACTTGTTTTCTTTTTCTTTGTATTTTAAGCAATAAATATGCATATTTTAGATGAGGATTTATTATTACATTTCACAAACTTGTTTTCTTTTTCTTTGTATTTTAAGCAATAAATATGCATATTTTAGATGAGGATTTATTATTACATTTCACAAACTTGTTTTCTTTTTCTTTGTATTTTAAGCAATAAATATGCATATTTTAGATGAGGATTTATTATTACATTTCACAAACTTGTTTTCTTTTTCTTTGTATTTTAAGCAATAAATATGCATATTTTAGATGAGGATTTATTATTACATTTCACAAACTTGTTTTCTTTTTCTTTGTATTTTAAGCAATAAATATGCATATTTTAGATGAGGATTTATTATTACATTTCACAAACTTGTTTTCTTTTTCTTTGTATTTTAAGCAATAAATATGCATATTTTAGATGAGGATTTATTATTACATTTCACAAACTTGTTTTCTTTTTCTTTGTATTTTAAGCAATAAATATGCATATTTTAGAGGATATTATTACATTTGACAAACTTGTTTTCTTTTTCTTTGTATTTTAAGCAATAAATATGCATATTTTAGATGAGGATTTATTATTACATTTGACAAACTTGTTTTCTTTTTCTTTGTATTTTAAGCAATAAATATGCATATTTTAGATGAGGATTTATTATTACATTTGACAAACTTGTTTTCTTTTTCTTTGTATTTTAAGCAATAAATATGCATATTTTAGAGGATATTATTACATTTGACAAACTTGTTTTCTTTTTCTTTGTATTTTAAGCAATAAATATGCATATTTTAGATGAGGATTTATTACATTTGACAAACTTGTTTTCTTTTTCTTTGTATTTTAAGCAATAAATATGCATATTTTAGATGAGGATTTATTATTACATTTCACAAACTTGTTTTCTTTTTCTTTGTATTTTAAGCAATAAATATGCATATTTTAGATGAGGATTTATTACATTTCACAAACTTGTTTTCTTTTTCTTTGTATTTTAAGCAATAAATATGCATATTTTAGATGAGGATTTATTACATTTGACAAACTTGTTTTCTTTTTCTTTGTATTTTAAGCAATAAATATGCATATTTTAGATGAGGATTTATTACATTTGACAAACTTGTTTTCTTTTTCTTTGTATTTTAAGCAATAAATATGCATATTTTAGATGAGGATTTATTATTACATTTGACAAACTTGTTTTCTTTTTCTTTGTATTTTAAGCAATAAATATGCATATTTTAGATGAGGATTTATTATTACATTTGACAAACTTGTTTTCTTTTTCTTTGTATTTTAAGCAATAAATATGCATATTTTAGATGAGGATTTATTATTACATTTGACAAACTTGTTTTCTTTTTCTTTGTATTTTAAGCAATAAATATGCATATTTTAGATGAGGATTTATTATTACATTTCACAAACTTGTTTTCTTTTTCTTTGTATTTTAAGCAATAAATATGCATATTTTAGATGAGGATTTATTATTACATTTCACAAACTTGTTTTCTTTTTCTTTGTATTTTAAGCAATAAATATGCATATTTTAGATGAGGATTTATTATTACATTTCACAAACTTGTTTTCTTTTTCTTTGTATTTTAAGCAATAAATATGCATATTTTAGAGGATATTATTACATTTGACAAACTTGTTTTCTTTTTCTTTGTATTTTAAGCAATAAATATGCATATTTTAGATGAGGATTTATTATTACATTTGACAAACTTGTTTTCTTTTTCTTTGTATTTTAAGCAATAAATATGCATATTTTAGATGAGGATTTATTATTACATTTGACAAACTTGTTTTCTTTTTCTTTGTATTTTAAGCAATAAATATGCATATTTTAGAGGATATTATTACATTTGACAAACTTGTTTTCTTTTTCTTTGTATTTTAAGCAATAAATATGCATATTTTAGATGAGGATTTATTACATTTGACAAACTTGTTTTCTTTTTCTTTGTATTTTAAGCAATAAATATGCATATTTTAGATGAGGATTTATTATTACATTTGACAAACTTGTTTTCTTTTTCTTTGTATTTTAAGCAATAAATATGCATATTTTAGATGAGGATTTATTATTACATTTGACAAACTTGTTTTCTTTTTCTTTGTATTTTAAGCAATAAATATGCATATTTTAGATGAGGATTTATTATTACATTTGACAAACTTGTTTTCTTTTTCTTTGTATTTTAAGCAATAAATATGCATATTTTAGATGAGGATTTATTATTACATTTCACAAACTTGTTTTCTTTTTCTTTGTATTTTAAGCAATAAATATGCATATTTTAGATGAGGATTTATTATTACATTTGACAAACTTGTTTTCTTTTTCTTTGTATTTTAAGCAATAAATATGCATATTTTAGATGAGGATTTATTATTACATTTGACAAACTTGTTTTCTTTTTCTTTGTATTTTAAGCAATAAATATGCATATTTTAGATGATGATTTATTATTACATTTGACAAACTTGTTTTCTTTTTCTTTGTATTTTAAGCAATAAATATGGATATTTTAGATGAGGATTTATTATTACATTTGACAAACTTGTTTTCTTTTTCTTTGTATTTTAAGCAATAAATATGCATATTTTAGATGAGGATTTATTATTACATTTGACAAACTTGTTTTCTTTTTCTTTGTATTTTAAGCAATAAATATGCATATTTTAGATGAGGATTTATTATTACATTTCACAAACTTGTTTTCTTTTTCTTTGTATTTTAAGCAATAAATATGCATATTTTAGATGAGGATTTATTATTACATTTGACAAACTTGTTTTCTTTTTCTTTGTATTTTAAGCAATAAATATGCATATTTTAGATGAGGATTTATTATTACATTTGACAAACTTGTTTTCTTTTTCTTTGTATTTTAAGCAATAAATATGCATATTTTAGATGATGATTTATTATTACATTTGACAAACTTGTTTTCTTTTTCTTTGTATTTTAAGCAATAAATATGCATATTTTAGATGAGGATTTATTACATTTGACAAACTTGTTTTCTTTTTCTTTGTATTTTAAGCAATAAATATGCATATTTTAGATGAGGATTTATTACATTTGACAAACTTGTTTTCTTTTTCTTTGTATTTTAAGCAATAAATATGCATATTTTAGATGAGGATTTATTATTACATTTGACAAACTTGTTTTCTTTTTCTTTGTATTTTAAGCAATAAATATGCATATTTTAGATGAGGATTTATTACATTTGACAAACTTGTTTTCTTTTTCTTTGTATTTTAAGCAATAAATATGCATATTTTAGATGAGGATTTATTACATTTGACAAACTTGTTTTCTTTTTCTTTGTATTTTAAGCAATAAATATGCATATTTTAGATGAGGATTTATTATTACATTTGACAAACTTGTTTTCTTTTTCTTTGTATTTTAAGCAATAAATATGCATATTTTAGATGAGGATTTATTACATTTGACAAACTTGTTTTCTTTTTCTTTGTATTTTAAGCAATAAATATGCATATTTTAGATGAGGATTTATTACATTTGACAAACTTGTTTTCTTTTTCTTTGTATTTTAAGCAATAAATATGCATATTTTAGATGAGGATTTATTACATTTCACAAACTTGTTTTCTTTTTCTTTGTATTTTAAGCAATAAATATGCATATTTTAGATGAGGATTTATTACATTTGACAAACTTGTTTTCTTTTTCTTTGTATTTTAAGCAATAAATATGCATATTTTAGATGAGGATTTATTACATTTGACAAACTTGTTTTCTTTTTCTTTGTATTTTAAGCAATAAATATGCATATTTTAGATGAGGATTTATTACATTTGACAAACTTGTTTTCTTTTTCTTTGTATTTTAAGCAATAAATATGCATATTTTAGATGAGGATTTATTACATTTCACAAACTTTTTTTCTTTTTCTTTGTATTTTAAGCAATAAATATGCATATTTTAGATGAGGATTTATTACATTTGACAAACTTGTTTTCTTTTTCTTTGTATTTTAAGCAATAAATATGCATATTTTAGATGAGGATTTATTACATTTGACAAACTTGTTTTCTTTTTCTTTGTATTTTAAGCAATAAATATGCATATTTTAGATGAGGATTTATTACATTTCACAAACTTTTTTTCTTTTTCTTTGTATTTTAAGCAATAAATATGCATATTTTAGATGAGGATTTATTACATTTCACAAACTTTTTTTCTTTTTCTTTGTATTTTAAGCAATAAATATGCATATTTTAGATGAGGATTTATTACATTTGACAAACTTGTTTTCTTTTTCTTTGTATTTTAAGCAATAAATATGCATATTTTAGATGAGGATTTATTACATTTGACAAACTTGTTTTCTTTTTCTTTGTATTTTAAGCAATAAATATGCATATTTTAGATGAGGATTTATTACATTTGACAAACTTGTTTTCTTTTTCTTTGTATTTTAAGCAATAAATATGCATATTTTAGATGAGGATTTATTACATTTGACAAACTTGTTTTCTTTTTCTTTGTATTTTAAGCAATAAATATGCATATTTTAGATGAGGATTTATTACATTTCACAAACTTTTTTTCTTTTTCTTTGTATTTTAAGCAATAAATATGCATATTTTAGATGAGGATTTATTACATTTGACAAACTTGTTTTCTTTTTCTTTGTATTTTAAGCAATAAATATGCATATTTTAGAGGATATTATTACATTTGACAAACTTGTTTTCTTTTTCTTTGTATTTTAAGCAATAAATATGCATATTTTAGATGAGGATTTATTATTACATTTGACAAACTTGTTTTCTTTTTCTTTGTATTTTAAGCAATAAATATGCATATTTTAGATGATGATTTATTATTACATTTGACAAACTTGTTTTCTTTTTCTTTGTATTTTAAGCAATAAATATGCATATTTTAGATGAGGATTTATTATTACATTTGACAAACTTGTTTTCTTTTTCTTTGTATTTTAAGCAATAAATATGCATATTTTAGATGAGGATTTATTATTACATTTGACAAACTTGTTTTCTTTTTCTTTGTATTTTAAGCAATAAATATGCATATTTTAGAGGATATTATTACATTTGACAAACTTGTTTTCTTTTTCTTTGTATTTTAAGCAATAAATATGCATATTTTAGATGAGGATTTATTACATTTGACAAACTTGTTTTCTTTTTCTTTGTATTTTAAGCAATAAATATGCATATTTTAGATGAGGATTTATTACATTTGACAAACTTGTTTTCTTTTTCTTTGTATTTTAAGCAATAAATATGCATATTTTAGATGAGGATTTATTATTACATTTGACAAACTTGTTTTCTTTTTATTTGTATTTTAAGCAATAAATATGCATATTTTAGATGAGGATTTATTACATTTGACAAACTTGTTTTCTTTTTCTTTGTATTTTAAGCAATAAATATGCATATTTTAGATGAGGATTTATTACATTTGACAAACTTGTTTTCTTTTTCTTTGTATTTTAAGCAATAAATATGCATATTTTAGATGAGGATTTATTATTACATTTGACAAACTTGTTTTCTTTTTCTTTGTATTTTAAGCAATAAATATGCATATTTTAGATGAGGATTTATTACATTTGACAAACTTGTTTTCTTTTTCTTTGTATTTTAAGCAATAAATATGCATATTTTAGATGAGGATTTATTACATTTGACAAACTTGTTTTCTTTTTCTTTGTATTTTAAGCAATAAATATGCATATTTTAGATGAGGATTTATTACATTTCACAAACTTGTTTTCTTTTTCTTTGTATTTTAAGCAATAAATATGCATATTTTAGATGAGGATTTATTACATTTCACAAACTTGTTTTCTTTTTCTTTGTATTTTAAGCAATAAATATGCATATTTTAGATGAGGATTTATTACATTTGACAAACTTGTTTTCTTTTTCTTTGTATTTTAAGCAATAAATATGCATATTTTAGATGAGGATTTATTACATTTCACAAACTTGTTTTCTTTTTCTTTGTATTTTAAGCAATAAATATGCATATTTTAGATGAGGATTTATTATTACATTTGACAAACTTGTTTTCTTTTTCTTTGTATTTTAAGCAATAAATATGCATATTTTAGATGATGATTTATTACATTTGACAAACTTGTTTTCTTTTTCTTTGTATTTTAAGCAATAAATATGCATATTTTAGATGAGGATTTATTACATTTCACAAACTTGTTTTCTTTTTCTTTGTATTTTAAGCAATAAATATGCATATTTTAGATGAGGATTTATTACATTTGACAAACTTGTTTTCTTTTTCTTTGTATTTTAAGCAATAAATATGCATATTTTAGATGAGGATTTATTATTACATTTGACAAACTTGTTTTCTTTTTCTTTGTATTTTAAGCAATAAATATGCATATTTTAGATGAGGATTTATTACATTTGACAAACTTGTTTTCTTTTTCTTTGTATTTTAAGCAATAAATATGCATATTTTAGATGAGGATTTATTATTACATTTGACAAACTTGTTTTCTTTTTCTTTGTATTTTAAGCAATAAATATGCATATTTTAGATGAGGATTTATTACATTTGACAAACTTGTTTTCTTTTTCTTTGTATTTTAAGCAATAAATATGCATATTTTAGATGAGGATTTATTACATTTGACAAACTTGTTTTCTTTTTCTTTGTATTTTAAGCAATAAATATGCATATTTTAGATGAGGATTTATTACATTTCACAAACTTGTTTTCTTTTTCTTTGTATTTTAAGCAATAAATATGCATATTTTAGATGAGGATTTATTACATTTGACAAACTTGTTTTCTTTTTCTTTGTATTTTAAGCAATAAATATGCATATTTTAGATGAGGATTTATTACATTTCACAAACTTTTTTTCTTTTTCTTTGTATTTTAAGCAATAAATATGCATATTTTAGATGAGGATTTATTACATTTGACAAACTTGTTTTCTTTTTCTTTGTATTTTAAGCAATAAATATGCATATTTTAGAGGATATTATTACATTTGACAAACTTGTTTTCTTTTTCTTTGTATTTTAAGCAATAAATATGCATATTTTAGATGAGGATTTATTATTACATTTGACAAACTTGTTTTCTTTTTCTTTGTATTTTAAGCAATAAATATGCATATTTTAGATGAGGATTTATTATTACATTTGACAAACTTGTTTTCTTTTTCTTTGTATTTTAAGCAATAAATATGCATATTTTAGATGAGGATTTATTATTACATTTGACAAACTTGTTTTCTTTTTCTTTGTATTTTAAGCAATAAATATGCATATTTTAGATGAGGATTTATTATTACATTTCACAAACTTGTTTTCTTTTTCTTTGTATTTTAAGCAATAAATATGCATATTTTAGATGAGGATTTATTATTACATTTCACAAACTTGTTTTCTTTTTCTTTGTATTTTAAGCAATAAATATGCATATTTTAGAGGATATTATTACATTTCACAAACTTGTTTTCTTTTTCTTTGTATTTTAAGCAATAAATATGCATATTTTAGATGAGGATTTATTATTACATTTCACAAACTTGTTTTCTTTTTCTTTGTATTTTAAGCAATAAATATGCATATTTTAGATGAGGATTTATTATTACATTTCACAAACTTGTTTTCTTTTTCTTTGTATTTTAAGCAATAAATATGCATATTTTAGATGAGGATTTATTATTACATTTCACAAACTTGTTTTCTTTTTCTTTGTATTTTAAGCAATAAATATGCATATTTTAGAGGATATTATTACATTTCACAAACTTGTTTTCTTTTTCTTTGTATTTTAAGCAATAAATATGCATATTTTAGATGAGGATTTATTACATTTGACAAACTTGTTTTCTTTTTCTTTGTATTTTAAGCAATAAATATGCATATTTTAGATGAGGATTTATTATTACATTTCACAAACTTGTTTTCTTTTTCTTTGTATTTTAAGCAATAAATATGCATATTTTAGATGAGGATTTATTATTACATTTCACAAACTTGTTTTCTTTTTCTTTGTATTTTAAGCAATAAATATGCATATTTTAGATGAGGATTTATTATTACATTTCACAAACTTGTTTTCTTTTTCTTTGTATTTTAAGCAATAAATATGCATATTTTAGAGGATATTATTACATTTCACAAACTTGTTTTCTTTTTCTTTGTATTTTAAGCAATAAATATGCATATTTTAGATGAGGATTTATTACATTTGACAAACTTGTTTTCTTTTTCTTTGTATTTTAAGCAATAAATATGCATATTTTAGATGAGGATTTATTATTACATTTCACAAACTTGTTTTCTTTTTCTTTGTATTTTAAGCAATAAATATGCATATTTTAGATGAGGATTTATTATTACATTTCACAAACTTGTTTTCTTTTTCTTTGTATTTTAAGCAATAAATATGCATATTTTAGATGAGGATTTATTATTACATTTCACAAACTTGTTTTCTTTTTCTTTGTATTTTAAGCAATAAATATGCATATTTTAGAGGATATTATTACATTTCACAAACTTGTTTTCTTTTTCTTTGTATTTTAAGCAATAAATATGCATATTTTAGATGAGGATTTATTACATTTGACAAACTTGTTTTCTTTTTCTTTGTATTTTAAGCAATAAATATGCATATTTTAGATGAGGATTTATTATTACATTTCACAAACTTGTTTTCTTTTTCTTTGTATTTTAAGCAATAAATATGCATATTTTAGATGAGGATTTATTACATTTGACAAACTTGTTTTCTTTTTCTTTGTATTTTAAGCAATAAATATGCATATTTTAGAGGATATTATTACATTTCACAAACTTGTTTTCTTTTTCTTTGTATTTTAAGCAATAAATATGCATATTTTAGATGAGGATTTATTATTACATTTCACAAACTTGTTTTCTTTTTCTTTGTATTTTAAGCAATAAATATGCATATTTTAGAGGATATTATTACATTTGACAAACTTGTTTTCTTTTTCTTTGTATTTTAAGCAATAAATATGCATATTTTAGATGAGGATTTATTATTACATTTCACAAACTTGTTTTCTTTTTCTTTGTATTTTAAGCAATAAATATGCATATTTTAGAGGATATTATTACATTTCACAAACTTGTTTTCTTTTTCTTTGTATTTTAAGCAATAAATATGCATATTTTAGATGAGGATTTATTATTACATTTCACAAACTTGTTTTCTTTTTCTTTGTATTTTAAGCAATAAATATGCATATTTTAGAGGATATTATTACATTTCACAAACTTGTTTTCTTTTTCTTTGTATTTTAAGCAATAAATATGCATATTTTAGATGAGGATTTATTATTACATTTCACAAACTTGTTTTCTTTTTCTTTGTATTTTAAGCAATAAATATGCATATTTTAGAGGATATTATTACATTTCACAAACTTGTTTTCTTTTTCTTTGTATTTTAAGCAATAAATATGCATATTTTAGATGAGGATTTATTATTACATTTCACAAACTTGTTTTCTTTTTCTTTGTATTTTAAGCAATAAATATGCATATTTTAGAGGATATTATTACATTTCACAAACTTGTTTTCTTTTTCTTTGTATTTTAAGCAATAAATATGCATATTTTAGATGAGGATTTATTATTACATTTGACAAACTTGTTTTCTTTTTCTTTGTATTTTAAGCAATAAATATGCATATTTTAGATGAGGATTTATTACATTTCACAAACTTGTTTTCTTTTTCTTTGTATTTTAAGCAATAAATATGCATATTTTAGATGAGGATTTATTATTACATTTGACAAACTTGTTTTCTTTTTCTTTGTATTTTAAGCAATAAATATGCATATTTTAGAGGATATTATTACATTTGACAAACTTGTTTTCTTTTTCTTTGTATTTTAAGCAATAAATATGCATATTTTAGATGAGGATTTATTACATTTGACAAACTTGTTTTCTTTTTCTTTGTATTTTAAGCAATAAATATGCATATTTTAGAGGATATTATTACATTTCACAAACTTGTTTTCTTTTTCTTTGTATTTTAAGCAATAAATATGCATATTTTAGATGAGGATTTATTATTACATTTCACAAACTTGTTTTCTTTTTCTTTGTATTTTAAGCAATAAATATGCATATTTTAGAGGATATTATTACATTTCACAAACTTGTTTTCTTTTTCTTTGTATTTTAAGCAATAAATATGCATATTTTAGATGAGGATTTATTATTACATTTCACAAACTTGTTTTCTTTTTCTTTGTATTTTAAGCAATAAATATGCATATTTTAGAGGATATTATTACATTTCACAAACTTGTTTTCTTTTTCTTTGTATTTTAAGCAATAAATATGCATATTTTAGATGAGGATTTATTATTACATTTGACAAACTTGTTTTCTTTTTCTTTGTATTTTAAGCAATAAATATGCATATTTTAGATGAGGATTTATTACATTTCACAAACTTGTTTTCTTTTTCTTTGTATTTTAAGCAATAAATATGCATATTTTAGATGAGGATTTATTATTACATTTCACAAACTTGTTTTCTTTTTCTTTGTATTTTAAGCAATAAATATGCATATTTTAGATGAGGATTTATTATTACATTTCACAAACTTGTTTTCTTTTTCTTTGTATTTTAAGCAATAAATATGCATATTTTAGAGGATATTATTACATTTCACAAACTTGTTTTCTTTTTCTTTGTATTTTAAGCAATAAATATGCATATTTAAGAGGATATTATTACATTTGACAAACTTGTTTTCTTTTTCTTTGTATTTTAAGCAATAAATATGCATATTTTAGATGAGGATTTATTACATTTCACAAACTTGTTTTCTTTTTCTTTGTATTTTAAGCAATAAATATGCATATTTTAGATGAGGATTTATTATTACATTTGACAAACTTGTTTTCTTTTTCTTTGTATTTTAAGCAATAAATATGCATATTTTAGATGAGGATTTATTACATTTGACAAACTTGTTTTCTTTTTCTTTGTATTTTAAGCAATAAATATGCATATTTTAGATGAGGATTTATTATTACATTTGACAAACTTGTTTTCTTTTTCTTTGTATTTTAAGCAATAAATATGCATATTTTAGATGAGGATTTATTATTACATTTGACAAACTTGTTTTCTTTTTCTTTGTATTTTAAGCAATAAATATGCATATTTTAGATGAGGATTTATTACATTTCACAAACTTGTTTTCTTTTTCTTTGTATTTTAAGCAATAAATATGCATATTTTAGATGAGGATTTATTATTACATTTGACAAACTTGTTTTCTTTTTCTTTGTATTTTAAGCAATAAATATGCATATTTTAGATGAGGATTTATTACATTTGACAAACTTGTTTTCTTTTTCTTTGTATTTTAAGCAATAAATATGCATATTTTAGATGAGGATTTATTATTACATTTCACAAACTTGTTTTCTTTTTCTTTGTATTTTAAGCAATAAATATGCATATTTTAGAGGATATTATTACATTTCACAAACTTGTTTTCTTTTTCTTTGTATTTTAAGCAATAAATATGCATATTTTAGATGAGGATTTATTATTACATTTCACAAACTTGTTTTCTTTTTCTTTGTATTTTAAGCAATAAATATGCATATTTTAGAGGATATTATTACATTTCACAAACTTGTTTTCTTTTTCTTTGTATTTTAAGCAATAAATATGCATATTTTAGATGAGGATTTATTACATTTGACAAACTTGTTTTCTTTTTCTTTGTATTTTAAGCAATAAATATGCTTATTTTAGATGAGGATTTATTACATTTCACAAACTTGTTTTCTTTTTCTTTGTATTTTAAGCAATAAATATGCATATTTTAGATGAGGATTTATTATTACATTTCACAAACTTGTTTTCTTTTTCTTTGTATTTTAAGCAATAAATATGCATATTTTAGATGAGGATTTATTACATTTCACAAACTTGTTTTCTTTTTCTTTGTATTTTAAGCAATAAATATGCATATTTTAGATGAGGATTTATTATTACATTTCACAAACTTGTTTTCTTTTTCTTTGTATTTTAAGCAATAAATATGCATATTTTAGATGAGGATTTATTATTACATTTCACAAACTTGTTTTCTTTTTCTTTGTATTTTAAGCAATAAATATGCATATTTTAGAGGATATTATTACATTTGACAAACTTGTTTTCTTTTTCTTTGTATTTTAAGCAATAAATATGCATATTTTAGATGAGGATTTATTACATTTGACAAACTTGTTTTCTTTTTCTTTGTATTTTAAGCAATAAATATGCTTATTTTAGATGAGGATTTATTACATTTCACAAACTTGTTTTCTTTTTCTTTGTATTTTAAGCAATAAATATGCATATTTTAGATGAGGATTTATTACATTTGACAAACTTGTTTTCTTTTTCTTTGTATTTTAAGCAATAAATATGCTTATTTTAGATGAGGATTTATTACATTTCACAAACTTGTTTTCTTTTTCTTTGTATTTTAAGCAATAAATATGCATATTTTAGATGAGGATTTATTATTACATTTCACAAACTTGTTTTCTTTTTCTTTGTATTTTAAGCAATAAATATGCATATTTTAGATGAGGATTTATTACATTTCACAAACTTGTTTTCTTTTTCTTTGTATTTTAAGCAATAAATATGCTTATTTTAGATGAGGATTTATTACATTTCACAAACTTGTTTTCTTTTTCTTTGTATTTTAAGCAATAAATATGCATATTTTAGATGAGGATTTATTATTACATTTCACAAACTTGTTTTCTTTTTCTTTGTATTTTAAGCAATAAATATGCATATTTTAGATGAGGATTTATTATTACATTTCACAAACTTGTTTTCTTTTTCTTTGTATTTTAAGCAATAAATATGCATATTTTAGAGGATATTATTACATTTGACAAACTTGTTTTCTTTTTCTTTGTATTTTAAGCAATAAATATGCATATTTTAGATGAGGATTTATTACATTTCACAAACTTGTTTTCTTTTTCTTTGTATTTTAAGCAATAAATATGCATATTTTAGATGAGGATTTATTACATTTGACAAACTTGTTTTCTTTTTCTTTGTATTTTAAGCAATAAATATGCTTATTTTAGATGAGGATTTATTACATTTCACAAACTTGTTTTCTTTTTCTTTGTATTTTAAGCAATAAATATGCATATTTTAGATGAGGATTTATTACATTTGACAAACTTGTTTTCTTTTTCTTTGTATTTTAAGCAATAAATATGCTTATTTTAGATGAGGATTTATTACATTTCACAAACTTGTTTTCTTTTTCTTTGTATTTTAAGCAATAAATATGCATATTTTAGATGAGGATTTATTATTACATTTCACAAACTTGTTTTCTTTTTCTTTGTATTTTAAGCAATAAATATGCATATTTTAGATGAGGATTTATTACATTTCACAAACTTGTTTTCTTTTTCTTTGTATTTTAAGCAATAAATATGCATATTTTAGATGAGGATTTATTATTACATTTCACAAACTTGTTTTCTTTTTCTTTGTATTTTAAGCAATAAATATGCATATTTTAGATGAGGATTTATTATTACATTTCACAAACTTGTTTTCTTTTTCTTTGTATTTTAAGCAATAAATATGCATATTTTAGAGGATATTATTACATTTGACAAACTTGTTTTCTTTTTCTTTGTATTTTAAGCAATAAATATGCATATTTTAGATGAGGATTTATTACATTTGACAAACTTGTTTTCTTTTTCTTTGTATTTTAAGCAATAAATATGCTTATTTTAGATGAGGATTTATTACATTTCACAAACTTGTTTTCTTTTTCTTTGTATTTTAAGCAATAAATATGCATATTTTAGATGAGGATTTATTATTACATTTCACAAACTTGTTTTCTTTTCTTTGTATTTTAAGCAATAAATATGCATATTTTAGATGAGGATTTATTACATTTCACAAACTTGTTTTCTTTTTCTTTGTATTTTAAGCAATAAATATGCATATTTAGATGAGGATTTATTATTACATTTGACAAACTTGTTTTCTTTTTCTTTGTATTTTAAGCAATAAATATGCATATTTTAGATGAGGATTTATTACATTTCACAAACTTGTTTTCTTTTTCTTTGTATTTTAAGCAATAAATATGCATATTTTAGATGAGGATTTATTATTACATTTCACAAACTTGTTTTCTTTTTCTTTGTATTTTAAGCAATAAATATGCATATTTTAGATGAGGATTTATTACATTTGACAAACTTGTTTTCTTTTTCTTTGTATTTTAAGCAATAAATATGCATATTTTAGATGAGGATTTATTACATTTGACAAACTTGTTTTCTTTTTCTTTGTATTTTAAGCAATAAATATGCATATTTTAGAGGATATTATTACATTTCACAAACTTGTTTTCTTTTTCTTTGTATTTTAAGCAATAAATATGCATATTTTAGATGAGGATTTATTATTACATTTCACAAACTTGTTTTCTTTTTCTTTGTATTTTAAGCAATAAATATGCATATTTTAGATGAGGATTTATTACATTTCACAAACTTGTTTTCTTTTTCTTTGTATTTTAAGCAATAAATATGCATATTTTAGATGAGGATTTATTACATTTCACAAACTTGTTTTCTTTTTCTTTGTATTTTAAGCAATAAATATGCATATTTTAGATGAGGATTTATTACATTTCACAAACTTGTTTTCTTTTTCTTTGTATTTTAAGCAATAAATATGCATATTTTAGATGAGGATTTATTATTACATTTGACAAACTTGTTTTCTTTTTCTTTGTATTTTAAGCAATAAATATGCATATTTTAGATGAGGATTTATTACATTTGACAAACTTGTTTTCTTTTTCTTTGTATTTTAAGCAATAAATATGCATATTTTAGATGAGGATTTATTATTACATTTCACAAACTTGTTTTCTTTTTCTTTGTATTTTAAGCAATAAATATGCATATTTTAGATGAGGATTTATTACATTTGACAAACTTGTTTTCTTTTTCTTTGTATTTTAAGCAATAAATATGCATATTTTAGATGAGGATTTATTACATTTGACAAACTTGTTTTCTTTTTCTTTGTATTTTAAGCAATAAATATGCATATTTTAGATGAGGATTTATTACATTTCACAAACTTGTTTTCTTTTCTTTGTATTTTAAGCAATAAATATGCATATTTTAGATGAGGATTTATTACATTTGACAAACTTGTTTTCTTTTTCTTTGTATTTTAAGCAATAAATATGCATATTTTAGATGAGGATTTATTACATTTCACAAACTTGTTTTCTTTTTCTTTGTATTTTAAGCAATAAATATGCATATTTTAGAGGATATTATTACATTTGACAAACTTGTTTTCTTTTTCTTTGTATTTTAAGCAATAAATATGCATATTTTAGATGAGGATTTATTATTACAATTGACAAACTTGTTTTCTTTTTCTTTGTATTTTAAGCAATAAATATGCATATTTTAGATGAGGATTTATTATTACATTTGACAAACTTGTTTTCTTTTTCTTTGTATTTTAAGCAATAAATATGCATATTTTAGATGAGGATTTATTACATTTCACAAACTTGTTTTCTTTTTCTTTGTATTTTAAGCAATAAATATGCATATTTTAGATGAGGATTTATTACATTTGACAAACTTGTTTTCTTTTTCTTTGTATTTTAAGCAATAAATATGCATATTTTAGATGAGGATTTATTACATTTGACAAACTTGTTTTCTTTTTCTTTGTATTTTAAGCAATAAATATGCATATTTTAGATGAGGATTTATTACATTTGACAAACTTGTTTTCTTTTTCTTTGTATTTTAAGCAATAAATATGCATATTTTAGATGAGGATTTATTACATTTGACAAACTTGTTTTCTTTTTCTTTGTATTTTAAGCAATAAATATGCATATTTTAGATGAGGATTTATTACATTTGACAAACTTGTTTTCTTTTTCTTTGTATTTTAAGCAATAAATATGCATATTTTAGATGAGGATTTATTACATTTCACAAACTTGTTTTCTTTTTCTTTGTATTTTAAGCAATAAATATGCATATTTTAGATGAGGATTTATTACATTTGACAAACTTGTTTTCTTTTTCTTTGTATTTTAAGCAATAAATATGCATATTTTAGATGAGGATTTATTATTACAATTGACAAACTTGTTTTCTTTTTCTTTGTATTTTAAGCAATAAATATGCATATTTTAGATGAGGATTTATTATTACATTTCACAAACTTGTTTTCTTTTTCTTTGTATTTTAAGCAATAAATATGCATATTTTAGATGATGATTATTACATTTCACAAACTTGTTTTCTTTTTCTTTGTATTTTAAGCAATAAATATGCATATTTTAGATGAGGATTTATTACATTTGACAAACTTGTTTTCTTTTTCTTTGTATTTTAAGCAATAAATATGCATATTTTAGATGATGATTATTACATTTCACAAACTTGTTTTCTTTTTCTTTGTATTTTAAGCAATAAATATGCATATTTTAGATGAGGATTTATTACATTTGACAAACTTGTTTTCTTTTCTTTGTATTTTAAGCAATAAATATGCATATTTTAGATGAGGATTTATTACATTTCACAAACTTGTTTTCTTTTTCTTTGTATTTTAAGCAATAAATATGCATATTTTAGATGAGGATTTATTACATTTGACAAACTTGTTTTCTTTTTCTTTGTATTTTAAGCAATAAATATGCATATTTTAGATGAGGATTTATTACATTTCACAAACTTGTTTTCTTTTTCTTTGTATTTTAAGCAATAAATATGCATATTTTAGATGAGGATTTATTACATTTCACAAACTTGTTTTCTTTTTCTTTGTATTTTAAGCAATAAATATGCATATTTTAGATGAGGATTTATTACATTTGACAAACTTGTTTTCTTTTTCTTTGTATTTTAAGCAATAAATATGCATATTTTAGATGAGGATTTATTACATTTGACAAACTTGTTTTCTTTTTCTTTGTATTTTAAGCAATAAATATGCATATTTTAGATGAGGATTTATTACATTTCACAAACTTGTTTTCTTTTTCTTTGTATTTTAAGCAATAAATATGCATATTTTAGATGAGGATTTATTACATTTGACAAACTTGTTTTCTTTTTCTTTGTATTTTAAGCAATAAATATGCATATTTTAGATGATGATTATTACATTTCACAAACTTGTTTTCTTTTTCTTTGTAATTTTAAGCAATAAATATGCATATTTTAGATGAGGATTTATTACATTTGACAAACTTGTTTCTTTTTCTTTGTATTTTAAGCAATAAATATGCATATTTTAGATGAGGATTTATTACATTTGACAAACTTGTTTTCTTTTTCTTTGTATTTTAAGCAATAAATATGCATATTTTAGATGAGGATTTATTATTACATTTCACAAACTTGTTTTCTTTTTCTTTGTATTTTAAGCAATAAATATGCATATTTTAGAGGATATTATTACATTTGACAAACTTGTTTTCTTTTTCTTTGTATTTTAAGCAATAAATATGCATATTTTAGATGAGGATTTATTACATTTCACAAACTTGTTTTCTTTTTCTTTGTATTTTAAGCAATAAATATGCATATTTTAGATGAGGATTTATTACATTTGACAAACTTGTTTTCTTTTTCTTTGTATTTTAAGCAATAAATATGCATATTTTAGATGATGATTATTACATTTCACAAACTTGTTTTCTTTTTCTTTGTATTTTAAGCAATAAATATGCATATTTTAGATGAGGATTTATTACATTTCACAAACTTGTTTTCTTTTTCTTTGTATTTTAAGCAATAAATATGCATATTTTAGATGAGGATTTATTACATTTGACAAACTTGTTTTCTTTTTCTTTGTATTTTAAGCAATAAATATGCATATTTTAGATGAGGATTTATTACATTTCACAAACTTGTTTTCTTTTTCTTTGTATTTTAAGCAATAAATATGCATATTTTAGATGAGGATTTATTACATTTGACAAACTTGTTTTCTTTTTCTTTGTATTTTAAGCAATAAATATGCATATTTTAGATGAGGATTTATTACATTTCACAAACTTGTTTTCTTTTTCTTTGTATTTTAAGCAATAAATATGCATATTTTAGATGAGGATTTATTACATTTCACAAACTTGTTTTCTTTTTCTTTGTATTTTAAGCAATAAATATGCATATTTTAGATGAGGATTTATTACATTTGACAAACTTGTTTTCTTTTTCTTTGTATTTTAAGCAATAAATATGCATATTTTAGATGAGGATTTATTACATTTGACAAACTTGTTTTCTTTTTCTTTGTATTTTAAGCAATAAATATGCATATTTTAGATGAGGATTTATTACATTTCACAAACTTGTTTTCTTTTTCTTTGTATTTTAAGCAATAAATATGCATATTTTAGATGAGGATTTATTACATTTGACAAACTTGTTTTCTTTTTCTTTGTATTTTAAGCAATAAATATGCATATTTTAGATGAGGATTTATTACATTTGACAAACTTGTTTTCTTTTTCTTTGTATTTTAAGCAATAAATATGCATATTTTAGATGAGGATTTATTACATTTGACAAACTTGTTTTCTTTTTCTTTGTATTTTAAGCAATAAATATGCATATTTTAGATGAGGATTTATTACATTTGACAAACTTGTTTTCTTTTTCTTTGTATTTTAAGCAATAAATATGCATATTTTAGATGAGGATTTATTACATTTGACAAACTTGTTTTCTTTTTCTTTGTATTTTAAGCAATAAATATGCATATTTTAGATGAGGATTTATTACATTTGACAAACTTGTTTTCTTTTTCTTTGTATTTTAAGCAATAAATATGCATATTTTAGATGAGGATTTATTATTACATTTAACAAACTTGTTTTCTTTTTCTTTGTATTTTAAGCAATAAATATGCATATTTTAGATGAGGATTTATTACATTTGACAAACTTGTTTTCTTTTTCTTTGTATTTTAAGCAATAAATATGCATATTTTAGATGAGGATTTATTACATTTCACAAACTTGTTTTCTTTTTCTTTGTATTTTAAGCAATAAATATGCATATTTTAGATGAGGATTTATTATTACATTTCACAAACTTGTTTTCTTTTTCTTTGTATTTTAAGCAATAAATATGCATATTTTAGATGAGGATTTATTACATTTCACAAACTTGTTTTCTTTTTCTTTGTATTTTAAGCAATAAATATGCATATTTTAGATGAGGATTTATTACATTTGACAAACTTGTTTTCTTTTTCTTTGTATTTTAAGCAATAAATATGCATATTTTAGATGAGGATTTATTACATTTGACAAACTTGTTTTCTTTTTCTTTGTATTTTAAGCAATAAATATGCATATTTTAGATGAGGATTTATTACATTTCACAAACTTGTTTTCTTTTTCTTTGTATTTTAAGCAATAAATATGCATATTTTAGATGAGGATTTATTACATTTGACAAACTTGTTTTCTTTTTCTTTGTATTTTAAGCAATAAATATGCATATTTTAGATGAGGATTTATTACATTTGACAAACTTGTTTTCTTTTTCTTTGTATTTTAAGCAATAAATATGCATATTTTAGATGAGGATTTATTACATTTGACAAACTTGTTTTCTTTTTCTTTGTATTTTAAGCAATAAATATGCATATTTTAGATGAGGATTTATTACATTTGACAAACTTGTTTTCTTTTTCTTTGTATTTTAAGCAATAAATATGCATATTTTAGATGAGGATTTATTACATTTGACAAACTTGTTTTCTTTTTCTTTGTATTTTAAGCAATAAATATGCATATTTTAGATGAGGATTTATTACATTTGACAAACTTGTTTTCTTTTTCTTTGTATTTTAAGCAATAAATATGCATATTTTAGATGAGGATTTATTATTACATTTGACAAACTTGTTTTCTTTTTCTTTGTATTTTAAGCAATAAATATGCATATTTTAGATGAGGATTTATTACATTTCACAAACTTGTTTTCTTTTTCTTTGTATTTTAAGCAATAAATATGCATATTTTAGATGAGGATTTATTACATTTGACAAACTTGTTTTCTTTTTCTTTGTATTTTAAGCAATAAATATGCATATTTTAGATGAGGATTTATTACATTTGACAAACTTGTTTTCTTTTTCTTTGTATTTTAAGCAATAAATATGCATATTTTAGATGAGGATTTATTACATTTGACAAACTTGTTTTCTTTTTCTTTGTATTTTAAGCAATAAATATGCATATTTTAGATGAGGATTTATTACATTTGACAAACTTGTTTTCTTTTTCTTTGTATTTTAAGCAATAAATATGCATATTTTAGATGAGGATTTATTACATTTGACAAACTTGTTTTCTTTTTCTTTGTATTTTAAGCAATAAATATGCATATTTTAGATGAGGATTTATTATTACATTTAACAAACTTGTTTTCTTTTTCTTTGTATTTTAAGCAATAAATATGCATATTTTAGATGAGGATTTATTACATTTGACAAACTTGTTTTCTTTTTCTTTGTATTTTAAGCAATAAATATGCATATTTTAGATGAGGATTTATTACATTTCACAAACTTGTTTTCTTTTTCTTTGTATTTTAAGCAATAAATATGCATATTTTAGATGAGGATTTATTATTACATTTCACAAACTTGTTTTCTTTTTCTTTGTATTTTAAGCAATAAATATGCATATTTTAGATGAGGATTTATTACATTTCACAAACTTGTTTTCTTTTTCTTTGTATTTTAAGCAATAAATATGCATATTTTAGATGAGGATTTATTACATTTGACAAACTTGTTTTCTTTTTCTTTGTATTTTAAGCAATAAATATGCATATTTTAGATGAGGATTTATTACATTTGACAAACTTGTTTTCTTTTTCTTTGTATTTTAAGCAATAAATATGCATATTTTAGATGAGGATTTATTACATTTCACAAACTTGTTTTCTTTTTCTTTGTATTTTAAGCAATAAATATGCATATTTTAGATGAGGATTTATTACATTTGACAAACTTGTTTTCTTTTTCTTTGTATTTTAAGCAATAAATATGCATATTTTAGATGAGGATTTATTACATTTGACAAACTTGTTTTCTTTTTCTTTGTATTTTAAGCAATAAATATGCATATTTTAGATGAGGATTTATTACATTTGACAAACTTGTTTTCTTTTTCTTTGTATTTTAAGCAATAAATATGCATATTTTAGATGAGGATTTATTACATTTGACAAACTTGTTTTCTTTTTCTTTGTATTTTAAGCAATAAATATGCATATTTTAGATGAGGATTTATTACATTTGACAAACTTGTTTTCTTTTTCTTTGTATTTTAAGCAATAAATATGCATATTTTAGATGAGGATTTATTACATTTGACAAACTTGTTTTCTTTTTCTTTGTATTTTAAGCAATAAATATGCATATTTTAGATGAGGATTTATTATTACATTTGACAAACTTGTTTTCTTTTTCTTTGTATTTTAAGCAATAAATATGCATATTTTAGATGAGGATTTATTACATTTCACAAACTTGTTTTCTTTTTCTTTGTATTTTAAGCAATAAATATGCATATTTTAGATGAGGATTTATTACATTTGACAAACTTGTTTTCTTTTTCTTTGTATTTTAAGCAATAAATATGCATATTTTAGATGAGGATTTATTACATTTGACAAACTTGTTTTCTTTTTCTTTGTATTTTAAGCAATAAATATGCATATTTTAGATGAGGATTTATTACATTTGACAAACTTGTTTTCTTTTTCTTTGTATTTTAAGCAATAAATATGCATATTTTAGATGAGGATTTATTACATTTGACAAACTTGTTTTCTTTTTCTTTGTATTTTAAGCAATAAATATGCATATTTTAGATGAGGATTTATTACATTTGACAAACTTGTTTTCTTTTTCTTTGTATTTTAAGCAATAAATATGCATATTTTAGATGAGGATTTATTATTACATTTCACAAACTTGTTTTCTTTTTCTTTGTATTTTAAGCAATAAATATGCATATTTTAGATGAGGATTTATTACATTTCACAAACTTGTTTTCTTTTTCTTTGTATTTTAAGCAATAAATATGCATATTTTAGATGAGGATTTATTACATTTGACAAACTTGTTTTCTTTTTCTTTGTATTTTAAGCAATAAATATGCATATTTTAGATGAGGATTTATTACATTTGACAAACTTGTTTTCTTTTTCTTTGTATTTTAAGCAATAAATATGCATATTTTAGATGAGGATTTATTACATTTCACAAACTTGTTTTCTTTTTCTTTGTATTTTAAGCAATAAATATGCATATTTTAGATGAGGATTTATTACATTTGACAAACTTGTTTTCTTTTTCTTTGTATTTTAAGCAATAAATATGCATATTTTAGATGAGGATTTATTACATTTGACAAACTTGTTTTCTTTTTCTTTGTATTTTAAGCAATAAATATGCATATTTTAGATGAGGATTTATTACATTTGACAAACTTGTTTTCTTTTTCTTTGTATTTTAAGCAATAAATATGCATATTTTAGATGAGGATTTATTATTACATTTCACAAACTTGTTTTCTTTTTCTTTGTATTTTAAGCAATAAATATGCATATTTTAGATGAGGATTTATTACATTTCACAAACTTGTTTTCTTTTTCTTTGTATTTTAAGCAATAAATATGCATATTTTAGATGAGGATTTATTACATTTGACAAACTTGTTTTCTTTTTCTTTGTATTTTAAGCAATAAATATGCATATTTTAGATGAGGATTTATTACATTTGACAAACTTGTTTTCTTTTTCTTTGTATTTTAAGCAATAAATATGCATATTTTAGATGAGGATTTATTATTACATTTCACAAACTTGTTTTCTTTTTCTTTGTATTTTAAGCAATAAATATGCATATTTTAGATGAGGATTTATTACATTTGACAAACTTGTTTTCTTTTTCTTTGTATTTTAAGCAATAAATATGCATATTTTAGATGAGGATTTATTACATTTCACAAACTTGTTTTCTTTTTCTTTGTATTTTAAGCAATAAATATGCATATTTTAGATGAGGATTTATTACATTTGACAAACTTGTTTTCTTTTTCTTTGTATTTTAAGCAATAAATATGCATATTTTAGATGAGGATTTATTACATTTCACAAACTTGTTTTCTTTTTCTTTGTATTTTAAGCAATAAATATGCATATTTTAGATGAGGATTTATTACATTTGACAAACTTGTTTTCTTTTTCTTTGTATTTTAAGCAATAAATATGCATATTTTAGATGAGGATTTATTACATTTCACAAACTTGTTTTCTTTTTCTTTGTATTTTAAGCAATAAATATGCATATTTTAGATGAGGATTTATTACATTTGACAAACTTGTTTTCTTTTTCTTTGTATTTTAAGCAATAAATATGCATATTTTAGATGAGGATTTATTACATTTCACAAACTTGTTTTCTTTTTCTTTGTATTTTAAGCAATAAATATGCATATTTTAGATGAGGATTTATTACATTTGACAAACTTGTTTTCTTTTTCTTTGTATTTTAAGCAATAAATATGCATATTTTAGATGAGGATTTATTACATTTCACAAACTTGTTTTCTTTTTCTTTGTATTTTAAGCAATAAATATGCATATTTTAGATGAGGATTTATTACATTTGACAAACTTGTTTTCTTTTTCTTTGTATTTTAAGCAATAAATATGCATATTTTAGATGAGGATTATTACATTTCACAAACTTGTTTTCTATTTCTTTGTATTTTAAGCAATAAATATGCATATTTTAGATGAGGATTTATTACATTTGACAAACTTGTTTTCTTTTTCTTTGTATTTTAAGCAATAAATATGCATATTTTAGATGAGGATTTATTACATTTGACAAACTTGTTTTCTTTTTCTTTGTATTTTAAGCAATAAATATGCATATTTTAGATGAGGATTTATTACATTTCACAAACTTGTTTTCTTTTTCTTTGTATTTTAAGCAATAAATATGCATATTTTAGATGAGGATTTATTACATTTGACAAACTTGTTTTCTTTTTCTTTGTATTTTAAGCAATAAATATGCATATTTTAGATGAGGATTTATTACATTTCACAAACTTGTTTTCTTTTTCTTTGTATTTTAAGCAATAAATATGCATATTTTAGATGATGATTATTACATTTGACAAACTTGTTTTCTTTTTCTTTGTATTTTAAGCAATAAATATGCATATTTTAGATGAGGATTTATTACATTTGACAAACTTGTTTTCTTTTTCTTTGTATTTTAAGCAATAAATATGCATATTTTAGATGAGGATTTATTACATTTGACAAACTTGTTTTCTTTTTCTTTGTATTTTAAGCAATAAATATGCATATTTTAGATGAGGATTTATTACATTTCACAAACTTGTTTTCTTTTTCTTTGTATTTTAAGCAATAAATATGCATATTTTAGATGAGGATTTATTACATTTGACAAACTTGTTTTCTTTTTCTTTGTATTTTAAGCAATAAATATGCATATTTTAGATGAGGATTTATTACATTTCACAAACTTGTTTTCTTTTTCTTTGTATTTTAAGCAATAAATATGCATATTTTAGATGATGATTATTACATTTGACAAACTTGTTTTCTTTTTCTTTGTATTTTAAGCAATAAATATGCATATTTTAGATGAGGATTTATTACATTTGACAAACTTGTTTTCTTTTTCTTTGTATTTTAAGCAATAAATATGCATATTTTAGATGAGGATTTATTACATTTCACAAACTTGTTTTCTTTTTCTTTGTATTTTACACTTAAGCAATAAATATGCATTTTTTACGTGTAGTTTTTATTACATTTGACAAACTTGTTTTCTTTTTCTTTGTATTTTACACTTGAGCAATAAATATGCATTTTTTACATGTAGTTTTTATACCATTTGACAAACTTGTTTTCTTTTTCTTTGTATTTTACACTTAAGCAATAAATATGCATTTTTTACGTGTAGTTTTTATTACATTTGACAAACTTGTTTTCTTTTTCTTTGTATTTTACACTTAAGCAATAAATATGCATTTTTTACGTGTAGTTTTTATTACATTTGACAAACTTGTTTTCTTTTTCTTTGTATTTTACACTTAAGCAATAAATATGCTTTTTTTACGTGTAGTTTTTATTACATTTGACAAACTTGTTTTCTTTTTCTTTGTATTTTACACTTAAGCAATAAATATGCATTTTTTACGTGTAGTTTTTATTACATTTGACAAACTTGTTTTCTTTTTCTTTGTATTTTACACTTAAGCAATAAATATGCATTTTTTACGTGTAGTTTTTATTACATTTGACAAACTTGTTTTCTTTTTCTTTGTATTTTACACTTAAGCAATAAATATGCATTTTTTACGTGTAGTTTTTATTACATTTGACAAACTTGTTTTCTTTTTCTTTGTATTTTACACTTAAGCAATAAATATGCATTTTTTACGTGTAGTTTTTATTACATTTGACAAACTTGTTTTCTTTTTCTTTGTATTTTACACTTAAGCAATAAATATGCATTTTTTACGTGTAGTTTTTATTACATTTGACAAACTTGTTTTCTTTTTCTTTGTATTTTACACTTAAGCAATAAATATGCATTTTTTACGTGTAGTTTTTATTACATTTGACAAACTTGTTTTCTTTTTCTTTGTATTTTTTACACTTAAGCAATAAATATGCATTTTTTACGTGTAGTTTTTATTACATTTGACAAACTTGTTTTCTTTTTCTTTGTATTTTACACTTAAGCAATAAATATGCATTTTTTACGTGTAGTTTTTATTACATTTGACAAACTTGTTTTCTTTTTCTTTGTATTTTACACTTAAGCAATAAATATGCATTTTTTACGTGTAGTTTTTATTACATTTGACAAACTTGTTTTCTTTTTCTTTGTATTTTACACTTAAGCAATAAATATGCATTTTTTACGTGTAGTTTTTATTACATTTGACAAACTTGTTTTCTTTTTCTTTGTATTTTACACTTAAGCAATAAATATGCATTTTTTACGTGTAGTTTTTATTACATTTGACAAACTTGTTTTCTTTTTCTTTGTATTTTACACTTAAGCAATAAATATGCATTTTTTACGTGTAGTTTTTATTACATTTGACAAACTTGTTTTCTTTTTCTTTGTATTTTACACTTAAGCAATAAATATGCTTTTTTTACGTGTAGTTTTTATTACATTTGACAAACTTGTTTTCTTTTTCTTTGTATTTTACACTTAAGCAATAAATATGCATTTTTTACGTGTAGTTTTAATTACATTTGACAAACTTGTTTTCTTTTTCTTTGTATTTTACACTTAAGCAATAAATATGCATTTTTTACGTGTAGTTTTTATTACATTTAACAAACTTGTTTTCTTTTTCTTTGTATTTTACACTTAAGCAATAAATATGCATTTTTTACATGTAGTTTTTATTACATTTGACAAACTTGTTTTCTTTTTCTTTGTATTTTACACTTAAGCAATAAATATGCATTTTTTAGATGAGGATTTATTACATTTGACAAACTTGTTTTCTTTTTCTTTGTATTTTACACTTAAGCAATAAATATGCATTTTTTAGATGAGGATTTATTACATTTGACAAACTTGTTTTCTTTTTCTTTGTATTTTACACTTAAGCAATAAATATGCATTTTTTACGTGTAGTTTTTATTACATTTGACAAACTTGTTTTCTTTTTCTTTGTATTTTACACTTAAGCAATAAATATGCATTTTTTACGTGTAGTTTTTATTACATTTGACAAACTTGTTTTCTTTTTCTTTGTATTTTTTACACTTAAGCAATAAATATGCATTTTTGACGTGTAGTTTTTATTACATTTGACAAACTTGTTTTCTTTTTCTTTGTATTTTACACTTAAGCAATACATATGCATTTTTTACGTGTAGTTTTTATTACATTTGACAAACTTGTTTTCTTTTTCTTTGTATTTTTTACACTTAAGCAATAAATATGCATTTTTTAGTTTAGGATTTATTATTCGTATTATTTGCATTCATTGGACTACTGTTCTCATCTTGAGTGTGATTTTAACAATGTTTCGGTCGATGTAATCTCCGACATTCTTCAGGTGTATCTTGTTTCATCAGCCATGACTGGATAGACGTCATTACTAATTCGCAATTGTATTTTTCGATTGCTTATAATGAGGATTGAACCTTCAGGAGAAAAGATCACTTTCTACAATTGAACAAGAGCATGCTACCCCCATGAATTAAATAAAGGGTTTCGCTTGAAATTCCTGACAAATTCCCGAATTCCATAGAAACATTCCCAAGTTCGACAAGTTGATGGTGGCCAAAAGAGGTTTATTCAGTTTAATCGTCATTAAAAATCAATTACCAGGGGATAGCGATCGATAATAAGTGTTTAATTATATTTTGCCAGCCCATCTTAAATTCTTATTTTCTCACATTGAATGCTTTTAAAGAAATAAAAAATTTCCCTCTCTCTTTGCCCACGAGTCAGTGATACCACAATTCCCCAGCAATTCCAACATCTAGTTGAGGAAATTTAACCAAACTTAATCATCTAATATTTAACAATATTTTTCATATAGGCAAATGTACTTTTAGTATAAATAATAAATAATTATGAATTTATATTGATTTCCACGAACTAAAACTAAATAAATGCAGTTAGAAATAGTTTAAATAGCTGTGAATTACTCGTTTGGGAAAAGCTTACTTAATTTAGTTTTGCAAAGGTTAATTTAGTTTTATATTTTAATGTTTACATAAATAGAAACGAATAAGAGAGTGTAGATGAGAACAGGTAATCAGAAAATGGCGGAAACTGTAATTGTCATTCTTTATTTGATAATTCAATTTTTTTATTTTCAAGAAAGTGATTTGTGATTTGAACGTCTAAAGAAAAGTTTCTATTTTTCACTTGACAGATAAAAATGGTTTTAAAAATTGAATTTGATGGTTACGAGCAATGTTCCAAGATTCACGTCCACCATCTTGATTTCCTTTAGAATTACTCCTTAAAAAAAAACAAAATATTTTCTTGATTTACATGCCATGATGTAGCATTCGAGTGTAATCTAAACATCTGCAAGGTAAATAATTAATAGCAATAATAGGTTGAACTACGAAACAATCAATTGACACAAAATATGAAATGGAAAAAGGCAGTGAGGTATTTTTCAGTTGAATGTCTGAAAAGGAAAATTTATTCTTGTTTAGCAGACCAGTAATGCATAAAAATATAATGTTTGCAATTGCATCAATAACGAATTTGTTAACTTTTACTTTTAATAATGAATATAAAGAAAGATAAGAAGTAGCAATGTTCTTTCCCAGGTTAACTTTCACTAAATGTTCACGGAGCACAGGGTCATACTTGGCCAATAAATTTATGAATTTTAAAAAATTCCCTTTGTTTTCTTGATCTCTTTCATCATTATGGATGTCTTCCTGGTGACCCCGTAGTGCCAGAATCTGCTTGGCAAGAAACCCGAGGATGTCCAGCAATCTAGCTAGAATCTTCCGCCATGTCTTAGTTTCCTTCTCAATAAAATCGTGCTCTACTTTGTCAGCTTCCTTCCCTTCACAAGTCGGATCTCTTGATCCTTTCAGTTGAGAAACGCTTGAGTATGAGATGTGTTAGCTTCATGTTCATATACTTTCGGGTTTAATTTCCACCAATTTGTAAAACCCACATTAGCAGAAAAACTCGACAGACCAGTTGAAAACAGTCTGCAGCAGAAGCAAAGTAAGGCTTCTCTGGAAGGAGAATACACCATCCATGTTCTCAAAATTTTCTCATCGTTGCACAATTCCCGATAGAACCAATTTTTAGTTAGCTTTCGAACGTCACCTTTAGTTTTTGTTCCTGGTCAGACTACTTCGTTGAATTCATGATCAGTGGCAGACCCCTACCGAACAAGTATAGTGCAAATTTAACGATTGATGTTAACTGGCCATAAACCAACATCTGTAAAATCGGTTGCAGTGTATGTTTTCGCGCCAACTAGTGATTGCCTTTCCAATTCTTCAACTTCAGACGCATCACCATCATATTTCGGCCATAGAAGTCTTTTCCATGAATTTCAACAGCTTTTATTCTTTTTTGCTTCATCTTCGTTTGTTTTTGTTTTTTACGGAATGCCGATTGCCGCACTCTTCATTACGGTACCTTCTTTGAAAATTCACGCAAATATTCTGAAATAAATTAAACATCTTTTTTTTAAACATGGCACGGCATCAACTGCTTCTTGTGTTGTTCCGTACCACAAAAAGGTGAGATATCCCCCCACAAAATCATTTTTCTGAGATGCCTCACCCTAAAAGTATATTATATATATATATATATACATATATATATATATACATATATATATATATACATATATATATATATATATATATATATATATACATATATATATATACATACATATATATATACATATATATATATACATATATATACATATATATACATATATATACATATATATATACATATATATATATATACATATACATATATATATATACATATATATATATACATATATATATGTATATATATATATATGTATATATATGTATATATATATATATATGTATATATATATATATATATATATATATATGTATATATATATATATGTATATATATATATATATATGTATATATATATATATATATATATATGTATATATATATATATATATATATATATATATAGAGAGAGAGAGAGAGAGAGAGAGAGAGGGAGAGAGAGAGAGACCGTCACTACTCTCCCTCCTTAAAACAAGAATCTTACGGGGAAAGAGTCCATTTTATTTTCTATTTTAAATAAATGTTTTTGACTACTTTTCCATTCTGTTGAGTATTTTATTTTCTATTTTTGAGCAGTTCAGTTTTCAAACATGTGCGCGAAAACAAATCTGAAAAATAAGCTCCCTGTTCCTGTTGAAAATGAGTGGAAGTCATTTAATAAAAATGTGGGGACACATACCTCATCACCGGCGCCTGCGACATCCAGAAAGGTTTTAAAAATTACTATGAACACATTTTGTTTGACGAAATACCAAGACGCACACAATGTGTGTGTATTTTATTTACAACATGGAGAACCGAAGAGTTACAATAAAAGGGGAGAGAATCCCCACAGTAAAAGGGGTTTGGAAAGGGGCAGATAACCCTATAGCAATTGAATATATATCAACACTCCTCCTCAATTGCTGACAGTCTGCATTATAGTTTATGGTATTGCTTGTAAAATAATTAAAATTTTGAATACATTCCTTATAGGTTTAAAAGTTTGTTTTTTGAAAATTTGAATAAATTTTCACTATCAAGATTTTTATTTTATGTATGTATGTATGTATGTATGTCTCCTGTATTGATTGTATTCATCGGAGACATGGACATTGCATCAAAGGCACATTAAATGGCTTGAACGATTTCACCAAAAATACTTGAGACATATCTTAAACATCAAGTAGCAAGCAGAAGTACCCGATACTGAAGTCCTTGTGAGAGCATGTTGCTCTAGTGTTGACACCCTTGTAATCAGATCTCACTTGCGTTGGGTGGGCCACTTGTTCGAATGAAAGATTGTAGGCTGACAAAACAAATGTTTTACGAGGAGCTGAAAAATGGCAAGCGCCCTCAACACACGCCTAGGAAGAGGTTCGGGGACTCTACAAAGAATAATTTGAAAGTTTTACAAATCAACATCGACACATGGGAAGAACTTACTCTGCAAAGGCCGAAGTGACGAAAGCTTATATGTGAATGTTGTGATGCTCTAGAGAAAAGAAAGCAGGCCCACAGCAATCTGAAGCGAGATCTTCACAAAGGTTTAATTGATGGTCTTAACCATGACACACAGAGCTGGAAATGCGGCACTTGTGAACAAGTGCTTTTGTCAAAAGCTGGCTACGTCAACCACCTTAAGTCGCACAAAACTCATATTCAGGTCAACTTTGCACCTAATAGTCCGAACCAAACGATCTGTTTAACATGCAGCAAAGTTTACATGTCTTCTGCTGGTTTGAGAAGACATGCGATTCTTCAATCTCCAGTGGAAGTCAACTCGATGGAAATTGCTCAATTTGTATGTCACATCTGATTCAAGATGTGCAAATCTGCGGCGGGAGTGTAGAATCATCTGAGATGGCATGGACGACAAGATTGGGAGAACTCTTTTTCTGGGTCAACGGCCAACTAGCACCGTGTATATTTGTGTGTATGTATATGTGTATTGGGGTGGAGAGGGCTCCCGTAAACCATGGTGAAGGCAACCTTTCTAGGAGAAGCAAATCTCTGATTTAAAAAACCATAAAGCGGGAGACCATTACCCGCATTAAGCTGGTCTGCAGTTTAATTTGTTGCTGGCTATCTTGTTCTTGCTTGTTGCTGGATCTCAACATTTTGAACCGAGAGAAAGACTTAGCTGTCGTACAAAGCTAAGACTCTGTAACTTCATCTTTGTATAGATATTCCCTCAGGCATTTGGGCTCATGGATTTTAAATGTGTGAAGGAGTGGCACTCGTCTGACAAGACGTTGCAATCATCATGTATGCATGTATATGTGTATGTATGTATGTGCATGTTTCTGTATGTGTGCATATTTATGTATGTGTATGTATATTTAGGTAAGTGTATGTATATATATATGTGCATATGAGTACATGTGTGTATATGTATGTATATGTGTGTATGTATTTGTATATGTGTGTGTATTTATATGTATGTACATGTGTATGTATGCGTGTGTGTATGCATATGTGTATGCGTGTTATGCATTGGGTATGTATATGTGTGTGTATGTTTACAGATGTATATATGTATATTTGCATTTATATATATGTATGCTATTGACTGTATGTGTACTATGTATTGTGTATATATGTATGCATATATGTGTGTTATATGTATGTGTGTATGTATGTTTGTATGTATATATGTGTATGTATACTAGTGACCGTCTACAGTGCCATGTCTGTTTGAGCGTGTAAATTTTGCCGGCAGGACTAAAGTCATTTTCGGCTGCCTGAGGGAGTGGCACTCGTCTGATAAGACGTTGCAATCATTATGTATGTATGTATTTGTCTCTCTCTCCCTCCCTCTCTCTCTCTATATATATATAAATATATATATATATATATATATATATATATATATATATATATATATATATATATATATATATATATATATTCTTAATTAAGCCTCGCTCTGACAGTCGAGTTTTACATTTCTTCCATTTCTTTTTTACGCACATTTTATCTTTCTTTTAATAATATATAGCTTTGGATTTTACCGTCATTGGATACTTTACCTTTCACCAGACTATCCATTCACGTGAAATCACCTTTTTCTTCACCATATTCCCTCTGCTTATATATATATATATATATATATATATATATATATATATATATATATATATATATATATATATATATATATATAGATCACAGCTGACAGTGGGCAGAAGCAAATATTGTTATTTTTTAACCATTATGTTATTCTGCTACTGCTAAGATGGATTTTTTTACACAGTGGTTACCACTTATCAAGGCCCGGAAGCCACTCGGGGATAAGGGTTATTGCAAGTACAGTACGTTAGTGTGGAGATTTAATAAAGTGTCTAGTTAAGGGGGCGCTTCATCAGGAATTTGTTTACGTTGGACTTGAAGACATCCAGGTTGTAGTCAGATGGGAAGCAGGCAGACAGAACAGAGTTCCACAGGCGTGCAGTTCTAAGAAAGAAGCTTTGTTCATGGAATCTACGTTTTGATTTAGGCACAGATATAGAGTGGGGGAAATTTTTCAAAGTGGATTCAGCTAGACGGGTGTTTTTCGTGAAAGATTGGCGAGGGGTGACCAGAGATTGGAGTTCAGACGAGCACCTGCCATGGAAATAACGATAAAACAAGGATAGGCTCGCAACGTCTCTTCTGTGGGAGAGAGGTTGCAGGGAAGAGAAAAGAGCATCCCCCACTAAGCCACAAAGTTAATTTTGTACTCTGTCAAGGCAGGATAGGCTGTTTTTAGCAGCTCCTGCCCAGACATGGCAGCAGTATTCCATCCTTGGACGTACTTGGCTTTGGATATGTAAATTAACAATGTTCAAATGTTGCCGAAATGCCTAAGCTCCATTTTTACGCAAGAGCACCGTGTTTATCACTTGCCAATATGCTCATCTACTCGAGGAGAGCGGCGTTATTTTGTCTCTCGTCATATTCTGAATATATATATATATATATATTATAATTAATATAATTATGAATAACTGCAAAAAAGTAATATATAAATTTTTTAACATAATAATAATAATAAATACATTAATACTTATATAAATTAATATTTAGAACACAATCTATACATGTACATATGTTTATGTTTGTGTGTTTGTGTTGGTATACCTGTATACATGTGTTTTTTGTGCGTGTCTATATATGTGTGTATTCGTGTGTATATATATATATATATATATATATATATATATATATATATATAACGTGTGTGTGTGTTGAGCAAAAAAAAAAAAAGTGGTAGTAGGAAGGCAGGATCGAACCCGCACTGAGAGGGAGGAAAAGAATGGGGAAAAAACATGACGTCTTTGCTTTTACAACTACTGGCAAACCGGAAGTGACGTAGGTTTCAAGTAAGGCTAGACAATCGAAAAGAGGGGATGACTTTCAAAAATATCGGCGAAAAAAGCGACCCCCCACCTGTAGAAAAGTTCCCAGTTGAGGGTGAAGAAATTAATGTTTTAGCCAATTTTTCGGTATTTGTCGTCTTAAGGCTCGAACTTCAAAACGATACTGATTTTGTAAAAATCCATCGCCTCTCTCGAAGTATTAGTCACAAAGAGAACAGAACAACGGATTTGAAACAATGTATTACTGGAACAACAACGTAAAAAGGTTATAACTGAAAAGAGTAGTAAACGTCACCGAGCAGGCGAGGGTCGCTCTGATGTTTAATCCACACCTGGGAACAAAAGCTCTATGGTTTATGTAATGGATTGAACATTACAAGTGGAGGGTGATTCCCCTACAACACCCACCTCCCAAGCTGATTTTCGCGGTTGTGAAAATCAGTATTTCTTCCTTTTGGGGCAGACCACGAAGGGGTCTGTGCGCTTCCTCTTTCTGCCGGAGCGTCTCGGTTCTGACATCCCTTTTGAAGGGTCCATGTCAAAACAGTCATACACAGTTTCAATCGCCTCACTGCCGTCCTGCGGTGGTTCTTCTTGATCCTCGTAGAAGCGTTTCCTGATTTGGTTCAGGTGCCTCTTATGTTGGAACTTTGGGACCTGGATAATGTATGTAGCATGGCCGATTCTTCGTAAGATCGTGCCCTGTTCCCCAAAAAGAAACGTTATTTCTAAAATGTCTAAAATACAAGCTATCTCCGCTGTTAAACCGTTTCGTTGGCATTGTAGAGGTTCTGTTGTGTACTATGTGTTTGGGTAGCAGTTTATCAAATACGGATTTTATTTTCCGTCTAAGCATGATTTCTGCTGGGAATCCCGCATCTGGTTTGTTCGGATTTCTCGTGATTCTGTAAACCTGCAGAAATTGCTGAAGGGCCTTTTCTGTCGGTGTACCGGACGCCTTTTTTAATGCCCTTTTAAGCGTATCGACGAAGCGTTCGGCCTGGCCGTTGCTTCTGACGTGGTACTGGGGTGTCATAATATGCTTGACTTGATACGTCCCACAGAATTCTCTGAACTCTGTCGAGGTGAACTGTGTAGCGTTGTCGCTAACCAGACAGTCTACAACTCCAAACCGAACAAACAATTCCAATAAAAAATTTGTCGTTGTTGCCGTGATCTGTTTTTTGCACCTTAGTACCTCTGGCCATTTAGAGTAAGAGTCAACTACTATCAGGTAGTAAAAATCCTCCACAGGTCTCGCATAATCGATGTGGATCCTCGACCATGGTTGTTCAGCCTTAGGCTAAGGTTATCGGTGGTGCTTTTGCAACCAAAGTACAGCCTTTGCATCTGTTCACCATGTCGATAATATCTTGATCCATAGCTGGCCAATAATCAAAACTTCTCATTAAGCTTTTCATTCTGTTTATTCCTGGATGCCCCATGTGAAAATCCTTGAGAATTCTTTTTTGAAGGGTTTGAGGGATGACAGCACTTTCACCGTATAACAGTGTTTCGTCGCAACCAGAAAAAATGTCTGAACTGGTGTCACACAGTGCTAATTTCTGCTTCGTGGTTTGAATGAAATTGTCCTTTAGAGATTCTGACTTAATTTCCTGAAGTGTGACCGGCAGTTCGCGGATAATATTGTTTATCATGGTTTTTACATCATTATTAATACGTAGTGCCGCGATTACTGAATCTTCAAGAGGTTCCATTTTGGCAGGAATCAGTCTCTATAGACCGTCTGCATGGGCTAGTTGTTTTGAGGGAAGAAATTGAGTTGTAAAATTATAGTTCAGCAGAATAGTTCCCCATCTTAATAGTCGGTTCGCAGTGAATGTTGGAAATCCTTTTTTTGATCCAAAAATGGATATCAACGGCTTATGGTCGGTTTGTAAAAAACATGTCTTCCGTACAAGAAGTGGCGGAATTTTGAAACTGCAAATATAATTCCTATAATGCCTCTTTCTCGATCTGAGAATAATTCTTTTCCACTGGCAAGAGAGTCGGTGATGCGAAAGCAATAGGCTGTTTCGAGCCATCCGGCATTCGATGTAGCATGCACACCCCGACGCCATATTGACTAGCGTCGTTAGCTATTATTATGCCCAACTGCGGGTTGAAGTGCGCTAGGAATAGTTTTAAAGCCGGGATACTTTATATTTCTTGGAATGATGTCTGGCAATCTCCACTCCACTCCCAAGCCTTATCCTTTTTCAGCAATTCATTAAGTGGTGCGCGCAATTTCACAGACACCTTTAAAGCTAGACCACAGTATTAGATAGAATCGAGCAATTGCACCGACAACGGGCAACGCCATATATATATATATGTAAAAAAACCCTAATTTCTTTACGTCACAAGTGTCACCCGCATATACATTAATTCCATAGCTTATATAACATACTGACCCAACGGGTCACGGGTAGTCTAGTATATTTCTAAATTTCAAACAAGAATAAATATCTGTTCATTTTCATAATAATGCGTTGTTTTTTTGGATTCAGACGTATCTAATACATATTTTGTTTTATTCAAACCCAATTAACGCTTCTATTAAGGGACACACACACACACACACACACACACACACACACACACACACACACATATATATATATATATATAGAGAGAGAGATAGAAATAAAAATAAAAAGGAACAAACCGAGTTATGTGTTCATCAACGTTTTGTCTTTATTTCGAGATTCCTATTTCCATTACTCACACACACGGAGATAATTAATATATATATATATATATATATATATATATATATATATATATGACTGACCAATCCTAGCGTAGAGGAAACGCGGAATATTCGGCGTAGCTTAATTGCCATATATATTTTTATAACTAATTATATACATATATAATTATATATATAAATGCCCGTTCACATACACCTTTCACTATAAAGCTAGACCACAGAATTAGATAGAATCGAGCAATTGCATCGACAACGGGCAACGCCATATATATATATATATATATATATATATATATATATATGTATATATATATATATATATATGTATATATAAGAATATATATATATATATATATAAGAATATATATATGTATATATATATATATAAGAATATATATATATATAAGAATATATATATATATAAGAATATATATAAGAAAACATATATATATATAAGAATACAGATATATATATATATATAAGAATATATATATAAGAATATATATATATAAGAATATATATATATAAGAATCTATATATATAAGAATATATATATATATATATAAGAATATATATATATAAGAATATATATATATAAGAATATATATATAATATATATAAGAATATATATATAAGAGTATATATATATATAAGAATATATATATATATATAAGAATATATATATATATAAGAATATATATATATAAGAATATATATATATAAGAATATATATATATATAAGAATATATATATATAAGAATATATATATATATATATAAGAATATATATAAGTATGACAGTCCCTTTAAGAAATTCATTTCTTATCGTTGAGCACTTTCAGTTGAATTAAATTCGGTCAATTTAGCTCTTATGCATAGATCATCGTATAACGATAGGATCACTGTCTGACTGACGCAATGAACATTTAATATTAAAATGTTTAAAATTCAACGCTATTTCACGCGGTTAATGGTAGCCGAATGGATACAGTCTCCGCTAATCGAGCCAGAGATGTCGCGGGGTTCGAATCGTTCGGCTGGTGTTGATCGTGACACCCTGCACTGAAGAATCCCGAAAGGATGAAGCACTAGTGTCTGTAGGTATTTATGTAGGTATTTAATTATTATAGTAAAAAAATTATTATATATAAGAATATATATATATATATATATATATATATATATATTCTTATTAATATATATATATATATATATATATATTCTTATATATATATATTCTTATATATATATATATATATATATTTAAGGATATATATATATATATATATATATATATATAAGAATATATATATATTCTTATAAATATATATAAGAATATATGTATATAATAAGAATATATATGTATATAATAATATATATATAAGAATATATCTTTATTAGGGGTAAACAATTACATATGGTCGCTACAAATAGCCATATACTTATATATATATATATATATATATATATATATTCTTATATACAGATGTGTTCAAGAGTCAAAACTAATGAAGACAACGAGGTTCTTAAAAAATTCTTTTTCTTTTGCGTCGAGAGGTTCCAGGTCGCCTGATGAAATCTCTTTGACTGAAACAGATGGCTATTTGTAGCGACCATATGTAATTGTGTATCCCTAATAAAAGAAATATTCCGCTCTTTTTATTGAGCACTCTTTAAGAACCTCGTTGTCTTCATTAGTTTTGACTCTTGAACACATCTGTATATAAGAATATATATATATATATATATATATATATATATATATATATATATATATATATATATATATATTATACAGTTCTACATTCTACGATGTGACAAGCAACGCGTCCTATACAACTAAGACAGTTACTGCTGGTAAGCAGGCGGTAGATATCACATCTACAAACATTAATTGAAATTAGCCGACTCCCCAGACACGATTTCGGAACAACCTATTTGTTAAGAGACATCAGTTGTATAGGACGCGTTGCTTGTCACATCGTAGAATGTAGAACTGGATAAAAAAAGAAAAATTAAAAAAAAAAAAAAAGAATTTAAAAATCGAGGCATAGCCAATAGATTCCGCCGTGGCCCATATGGTTAAGTCGTCAGTATTGCACACTTCATGAGTCCGACGACCTGGGTTCACGCCTATTTCGGAGAACGTCACTGATGAGATGCATTACATCGAAACCCACTTTTTGTCTGGCGTTGTCTGTTGTCGATGCAATTGCTCGATTCTATCTAATTCTCGGTTCTAGCTTTATCGTGAAAGGTGTATGTGAACGGGTATTTATGTATCTATATATATAATGTCCTCTTAATGTCTAATATATATATATATATATATATATATATATATATATATATATATATACCCAGAGAGGTATTATCCAGATTCAGTACGATTTCGCTGTACCACAGTTTGGCTAGACTAGCAACAAGCTCAAGCGAGGTTTGAAACTCGACCGCTAATGCGAAACAAATATTGGATTCATTTTTTTTTTCAATTTTTCTCATGTGTTCATCAAAAATATAACAAGATATAAAATAAAATGTCGCTTATAATTCACTGCTGTCCCGATCTGTCGCTCAGCTGTACTGTCGTTGATAATTCACCGACCTTTCGCTAGCAAAAACCGACTGCTGAATGAATGCCACAATTCAGAGAGATAAAAAGGAGAAATCAAAGAGAGAGAGAGAGAGAGAGAGAGAGAGAGAGAGAGATATGGGGGGGTAACAAGTGAAATGGAGAGAAAATATTATTTCAAAGCAAAGCTTGGACAAATCATAGATTACACAGAAAAATGTAAAAAGCATTAAGAATATTTAAAAAATTCAATTCAACATTAACCATATAATTCAAATACTGCCGTGTTTGAATTATATGGTTAAGTGGCAGTTTTAGTCATTTAGAACTGCTTTAAAGCTTCACCGCTCACTCATTTTTTGACCAAATGTTAAAAAAAATATTACAGATATAAATACAGTTACAGTTATAGATATTAATCCAGATACCCCGTATCCAGGTATACAGTACTGTTGCGCTGTATCACAGCGCTTCAGTTCGGCTAGACTAAACAACTAGCTGAGATGAAGCTAGGTTTGAAAGTCGACCGCCTAAGGTTTCATTTTTCTTTTCAAATTTTCTCACGCGTTTAAATAAAAAACATTAATGTATTTTCCATATCAGGAACGGCTAATGATCTCAGTAATCTATATAATTATAAAACTCAAATGACCTTGTAACGATGTATGTAACCAATTTTCCGGTTTACGACATCAGGTTGCGCATGTGCGTATGACCTGCGCACTGAAATATTAACGTCATTATTACGAAATTATTATTCAACATAGGAAGAGTGGGACTTAAAATACGTAATACAGAAATGAACGATTAAAAAAAAAAGCAGACAGTATTAGCAATTGTTTATTTGGATAATTTAAACGCGACCCCCCCCCAAAAAAAAAACAAAAAAAAAACAAAAGAACAATTGGAACGCTGAAATATTAAGGTAATTATTTCGAATTTATTATTTAACATGGGAAGAGTGGGGCTTAAAATAACTTAAACGTAATACAGAAATGAACGATTAAAAAAAAGCAGATATATCAAAATTTGAATTTAACTATAATAAGTATTATGGTATCTGTTCAATGCACATTTACTTATAAGTATGACCAACCACTTATAATTCAGTAACTAAATTTTTTTTTTCAAAAATAATCAATTATAATAAACAGAACGACTCATAGAAATCTATCTATATTCTTTTTTCATTTAATATACTTTCATAGAAATGTTTCTGTTATGTCAAAAAAACTATCTTCTTTACGTCACAAGTGTCACGCTCATACATGAATTCCATAGCTAATATAACATACTGACCCGACGGGTCACGGGACGGGTTGTCTAGTATATATATAAATATTTAGACAGCATTTTTTCTCTATCATTAAATATTTAATCTTAAAGGATACGTGACTCACAATCATGTAAACAAATGGAGCTTAGGAATTTGGACAATGTCCAAACATCGTTAATTCACTACCCATATAGCAGCAGCCGAATAGCGTAATGGTGAGAAGTCTGACTGTCATTTGAGCGGTCGGGTTTCAATCCTTGCTTTAGTATCTGTTTCATAGCAGAGACTGATCGTAGTGATTAATTTTGCGCTACAAAACAGATACTGCCAAGAATTGTAAATGTCAACTGAATTAAAGGAATAAATTATAAGATGGTCAACATCATGAAATTTGGAATATGACTTTTGTCATTTATTCACTATATTCAGTATATGGCTCTGTCATTGCATATATATATATATATATATATATATATATATATATTTCAACAGATATATATATATATATATATATATATATATATAAAGCTAAATGTCTGTGTGTATGTGTGTGTGTGCTTCTGTTATGTAAAAAACAAACTATTTTCTTTACTTCACAAGTATCACGCTTATATGCATGACTTCCATAGCTAATATAACATACTGACCCAACGGGTCATTGGTAGTCTAGTAATGATTAATAATTGATCTTGAAATGTCGATCTTGAAACATGTCTTATTTGAGCTGAGATTGATAGCTTTTACTTTAGGTCAAGAATCGGATATGACAATCTTTTTTTATTATATGCTTCACACACACACACACACACACACACACACACACACACACACACACACACACACACATATATATATATATAGATACATATATTTCATAATGTTTTTAGGGATACAAAACTTATATATTGCAATTAGGAAGGGAATACTTTTATGATTCATGATTAAAAGTAAATTTGTGTATATATATATATATATATATATATATATATATATATATATATATATATATATACTTGCTGTACTCTGCCACACGTTGATGTGGCTCAAATTGGCACAATGGAAAAAGTTCCAAAATGAGAAAAAGCATGTTTCTTATAGGTTTAATTTTCCATTTTGCATGGGTACACAGTTTTTGTTGTTCCATTTTCTTAGCTGATATAGAGATTTTCTGGTTTGGTGACTCTTGAATATGTAACATAAATTGTCCATGTGAAAAAACAGTCAGTGTGTAACTGTAAGGCCCACAATTGTAAAGATTGTTCCCTGTGCTTTGTTGATGGTTATTGAAAATGACAATAAAATTGGAAAGTTCAATTTCCTAAAGTGTAATGATGTATCCGGTGGAATCATAGGAATGCATGGAATGAAGATATATTCATCTGTGAAAGGTCCTGTTAAGATTGTTGTTTCTATGATATTGTTTGTTAATTTTTTTTTACTGCAAGCTATGTGCCATTGCAAAGCTTGGATTGGTTTATATTTCACAACATGATAATTAGTACACCAAATTTCAGTTGCAATACATGCGGTGGCATCCCTGGCAAATATAGCTGTTGGATAATTAACCACTTTACCTGCTTTCACAACAGTGTCGATGGATTTGTATTTGACTACCTCACTTGGAATTTTACATTGAATAATAGCGTTAAGTTCATGGGCATCTTTGTATTGACCTGCAAGAATAGCTCATTCACTCAGTCAAATGGAATTCTTATAATTTGAATATCTGCAAAAACCTTTTAAACTAACTATTCTTTTGATGAAATAAAATTACAGAAATTACAGAAGCTAAAAGTAAAAGAATTTTGCCCTTAACTCTGATCAGCTGGCACTTTTTCGTACCCAATTTTCCACAAGTGATGCAAAAGTTTTTGTGCGGATCGAACAGTCGGCAACTGGACATGCATATTTTGAGTTAAGTTTAATGTCTTCACATGGAACAAAAAAGTAGAGTATTTGAGACAAGCATTTATTTCATCTGCTGGTGTTGATTGAAGAATAACAGGTAACATTTGTCTGAAATCTCCTGCAAGCAATATTACTGCATTCCCAAATGGTCTGACATTGCCACGCAAATCTTGCAAGGATCGACCAAGAGCCTCAAGTGATTTTTTGCGTACGATTGTGGATTCATCCTAAACAATAAGTTTGCATTTCTGCAATATTTTTCCCCATATTGGATGTTTTGGAGATGTCGAAGATGAGATTTTTTAAAAATTGAATGTTTTAAAGTAGAATAAATAATTCTTCTACTTGGCAGAAAGGTCGCAGGTATTCCTTATGCAGCAAGGGCTAAGGCTATGTCATTCTTTTACCCAATGGCTGCCAAAATCAATTTAATTAGAAAGGTTTTATCAAGTACTTCTGGTGCTGTTCAAGGTAGCAGTAATTTCCAAATAACTTCTATTCTCACAGTCAATAAATTAGGTGACTAAAATAGGATTTATTCATGTTTTGACAATGCCTTATTCACTGTAATTAATTTAGGAGACTAAAATAGGATGAGGCATTAGAGATGGACAGATAGAGAGGAAGATATATAGATAGAAAAGAGAAAGTGAGAGGAAAATAGAGAAAGAGAAAGAGATAGAGAGATAAAAGGATTGATAGATAAACAGAGAGAGGGGGAGAGTTAGAAACAGAGAGAGATGAGACAGAGGAAATGAGAGAGATAGAGGGAGTTAGAGAAGGGCTCAAAGAGAGATGGAGAGGGTGATATAGAGAGAAAGATAGATTGAGAGAGGGGAAGGGAGAGATGGATAGAGAGAGATATTAAGAGAGGAAGAGAGAGGGGGAGAGAAACAGAAGGTGAACTACATTTCACCGTCTGTTTCCTCGTTCAGTAGAGAAGAAATCTTTCGAGACTGAGGCAATTTTAATGTTTTGTTATTATCCAGAGTACCCCCTTTTTTGGGGGGAGGGGCGCTAAATTTTTATCACATTAGAAACCTACCGGGTTATCTGTACTTTCACTTAACAAATTAATAAAAGAAAAACATATTGTAAAATTTGAATTTAACATGAAAATACTATTTTAAAAAATAGCACGATAACATAAGTGCATAAGTGCCACTTTAGGTACTCCTTGGGCGTTGAGTTCCATGGCGACCAGCATAATTATTTAATGGTCGCTCCCTTAGCCCCCCCCCTCTAGTCAAGGCTAATGCATGCGCACGTAACTTTTTTTTATTTACTGACGTTGGCTTAGTAACTAAACGATTTATTGATAATTTTGTAACCCTTAAACGCATGCCGGAAGAATTAAATTGGTTCATTATTGTTGTAATAAAAAAAAAAGTTTCATTCAACACAAAACCAAAAACACATTTGATAAATTATTTATTATTCTATTCATTGAAATTTACTAATTTTTAAATAAAAAAGTAAAAAAAGTTAATAAAAAAATAGTTGCTTATGTGCGCATAAAAAACATGTTTTTTTTTTTTAGATTAGGTCCACCTTGGAATCACCCCCCCAACCTCCAAATCTTAAGAACAGCTTCCGGAATAAACATCACTTTTGGAGGGGGGGAGGCTGGTAAACACCATTTGGGGGGGGATATTTAAAAAAAAGAAAAAGTCGATAAAAGTCGTCATTTAAAAAGAAATTTTAAATCAAATGTTTGTAAAAGTGAGAAATTATTAATAAATGTTTAATAACATCTGTCGGTGCTAATGCAGAGAGTGATCCGCGCTATTTTTTAAACCGTGTTTTTTTTATTCCAACCAATCTTATATCGAAAAATAAAAAAAAACTCAAAAAGCAAGCGACAAACTTTTGTTTTGGCCTTATATAATAAAGAAAAATGTGTAAATTAAAAAATTTGGAAGATAAACAAATGAATTATGTTTTTTTTTGTTTTTTTTTACTTACTAAGCAGAAAATGAAATCTTTCGTCAATTTGTGGCTGTGAAATTAATCGAACCGGAAGTTCAGTTTTATCAACAGAACAGATTCGCAGTAACGGTTAAAAAAATATATTTATTTTATTTAATATTTTAATAGTTTTATAATTCGCGAGGTAAATTGATTTTAATAACATAAAAACATACCTCGACTCTTAAGATGGGTTGTCTGAAAATTTCAAATAAATTGGTAACGTAGAAATATGGTTTTATTCGTTTAGAACGAACCAACTTTACATTTATATATATATATATATATATATATATATATATATATATATATATATATATATATATATATATAGATATATATTCTTCCAATTACGGGATTTCTTTGGATTTTACTTGTACAAATACCCCATTACTCTCTTGAGATGATGGGATGTCTCCTAGCGGCCTCGGCTGCATGGAGACAGGGTAGTGCCAGTCAAGGATTCGTCACTTGACACTCAGCCCAACAGGTGAGGGGCCGGGAACCAGCCAAGCACCTGTTGGACTGAGGTACACCGCCTGGGTAATACCTAGGAGGTCCACCCTCCCAGGCCTTGCCACCGGGCTTTCCGGTGGGGCAAGTTTATTGCTTGCTGCCTGAGGCGCCCCGACCGGGGAATGCCGACGGGGTTACTCAGGCAATTTTTAAAATTGCAGGAGTGCCCCTTCTTTAGGGGAGCCTGCGGGGTTCCCACTTTCCGGCCTTGTGCCACATTTTGCTGATGTGGGCAGCAATTATATATCTACTTGTACAAATGGAAATTCTTTTAACTTTCTTGAAGTTTTACATTTGGATTTTACCGTCACTGGATTTTTTATCTTCCACCAGACTATCCATTAATGTGTAATCACCTTTTTCTTTACCATATTCCCTCTGCTTAACTTATTTTGTTTTCAAGTAAGATCTTTGACTTATTTGTTGTTTCATCAAATACTTCTGCATGCAAAATCCGATCCTGCATTTTGCTAATTCCTACCCTCTGATGAGAAGGAGAGTATTTCTTTGAAACTCCGCGGATTAAGGACTATCCATTTATCTAGTGTTTCCTTTTCAGATTAAATATGTTTTTAACTCATTTTAAAGTGTTTTTAACATATTTTATTAACTGTTTGCTCATATTATAAGCTCTATTTTCTATTTAGTTTTATCGAGCTTTTTTATCTGGCTGAGATAATTTTATAAATATTAATTCTTTAATATTTATAATTTACTTTAATTTTACCATCTTGGATCATTTTGGTAAATTTAATTGTAATTTTCATTATATATATATATATATATATATATATATATATATATATATGATTAGTTTTTTTTGGAAAAAGAATTCCAGCAGAGTGCTCAATTAAAAGGAAAATCCAAATTTTAAGAGCGTACTTATATTTTGTGTACAGAAAGTTGTTAGTTGAGACAGGTCATTGGTACCGTCGGTTTCAAGCCCGATAATAAGGCCCGTTTAAGGTATCCTTATCAAGCTCTCTTCAGCCTATATTCGTCTATCTTATCTATATATAAGATAGACGAATATAGGCTGAAGAGAGCTTGATAAGGATACCTTAAACGGGCCTTATTATCGGGCTTGAAACCGACGGTACCAATGACCTGTCTCAACTAACAACTTTCTGTACACAATATATATATATATATATATATATATATATATATATATATATATATATATATAATCTTCTCTCCAAAAAGGGGAAGGAGAACAGGAGAGGAAAGGAAGAGAAATGGGGAGCCAGCTGACCGGTTTCGACCCTCGCTTCTCAAAGCTGTATCGAGGGAAATTTTAAAAACAAAGAATGAAAAAGCGATTAAAATTGCGTTTTATTTAATTTACGGGGAGAAAAAAAAGTTGGATTAAAATAAAACAGCGTTATGGTCGAATACCCTAGAGATTAATCACTTTCAAACCCAGGAGGCATTCCCTTTGCTTGCAAAGAGAAGGTTTTCTAAATCGAACGTGAATAGTCTCCAAGATCTTGAGGTGATATAATGAATGAGCACGACAAAGAATAGAAAAAGAGTCTGTGCTAAAGTTCGCTGCACAAGACGGGGTTTTAAGTAAATGATCAGTAATTGAGGACCCGTATGTGTTAGTAACAACGTCGGTTGCCCGGTAGGTCCCATTCTTAATTTTACTGGGTGCATGTTGTTGGATTCTTCTAATCTTAATGTCGTCCGATCCAAGTAGTTGGTACCGCAGCCACATTCAAAATTGTAAATGACGTTACTATTATGGTGGTGGTGGGGGTAGAACGTCTTTTCGAGAAGATGGTAATAAAGTTCTCGTAGAGAACACAACACGCACATTGGCAGCAAAATAACATCCATGAACTTATTTGTTTGGAAAAATTCTCACTGTACGATATGATGATTGCAATGTCTTGTCAGACGAGTGCCACTCCCTCACATATTTAAAATCCATGAGCCCAAATGCCTGAGGGAGTATTTATACAAAGATGATGTTACAGAGTCCTAGCTTTGTACGACAGCTAAGTCTCTCTCTCGGTTCAAAATGTTGAGATCCAGCAACAAGCAAGAGCAAGATAGTCAGCAACAAATTAAACTGCAGACCAGCTTAATGCGAGTACTGGTCTTCCGCTTTATGTTTTTTTAAATCAGAGATTTGCTTCTCCTAGAAACGCTGCCTTCATCACGGCTTACGGGAGCCCTCTCCACCTCAACACACATACACACACACACACACACACACACACACACACAAATATACACGGTGCTAGTTGGCCGTTGACCCAATAAAAGAGTTCACTCATATATATATATATATACTTCATTTACGCACATAAATTAATATACCAAAGTATGAATTTATGCGTAAACTTACTTCAACAAGGCTCAATACTAAGGTAGAGCTAGTTAGTAAGCTATAAAATATATATGGTGATTAAACTACACTGAATATTCTGCGTTTCATCCACTCTAGGATTCTTCAGGCTTATGCGCGAATTGATTTTTTTCTGATTCCCGATTCTGATTCCGATTAATCGTTTGAACAATAATATATATATATATATATATATATATATATATATATATATATATATATATATATATATATACTAGCTGTACCCTGCCAAGCATTGCAGTGGCTCAATTTGGTGTAATGTAAAAATTTAATAAAAAGAGAAAAATTCATGTTTCTTATATTCTTAGTACAGCAATCCAATCCAAAAAGTGAAAAAAGAAGGCGAAAATGAAAAAAATGTAACTCTCGCAAAATTTTATCTGGATCCTCGGGAGTTTCTGTCAATCATTCATGGTTTGGACTCGACCAACAATCAGTGGATGAAGCTGAACGTAGCAAAAATGTTGAAATGCTAAATGTTTTTTTTTGTTGTTGTTTTCTGTATACAAAAATGTGAGTTAGTAATTATTATTTGGTTGATGGGGGGGGGCGGTTACTATACACACATTCGAAAAAGTTGTCCAAAAACAAATAAATGAAAGCAAAGGTAAGGTAAGTTACGTTTCTACCTAACTGGATAATTGTTTAGTGTTTTTATGTAATGTAAAATGTTTAATCGGCTCGAAAAACAGAAATGGTCGCAGACTCTGTTGAATACGTTAAGTTTGGGAAAGTAAGTTGAAAACTAAAAACTATATAAAACAGTGTCTGAAACCCCACAAATATATTTTCCATGACATAGGCTGGCATAATCGGTGGGTTTCTGACAGTATTTTGTATAGTTTTTTAGTTTTAACTCAATTTCTCTAACTTAAAGTAATCAACAGTGTCCACCACCATTTGTAGCTTTCAAATACACCAATAAACACTGTTTTTCGAGCCGACTAAACGTTACATTAAATGAAAAGGGTTTATATTACTAAACACAGATACAAAGAAGTTGTCAAAAAATAAATATATAACAAATAAATGTTATCAAAGGCAAGAAAAGTAAGTGTTCTACCTAACTGGATAAGATTTTAGTGTTTTTATGTAATGTATAATCGGTTCAAAAACATTCAATGTTTATCGGTATATCTGAAAAATACAAATGGCGGCAGACTGTATCGAACATGTTAAGTTTGGGGAAATTTTGGGAAAATGAGTTTAAACTAAAAATACTGTTAGGAACTCACTCAATATATGTTACCATGATGTAGGCTGGCATATAATCGGTGGTTTTAAACTTTTGCTCGATACAGGTGACGACTTTTAAAAATCCCTTTGAGTGATTACCTGGTGTGAGGATATTTGTACAACTAAACGGCAAATCTGCTCCAAAAAATCCGGTATTATTTTACTTTAAGGCCCGTTTCACGTTCATATATAACGAAATATTTTATTGTAGATTTCGGTGTGCTAAAAACGAATCTGCAAACCGTTTACGTAGCAAAAAAAAAGTTTTCATGACATTCATGAAATTACTTTTTCGAAAAGTGGGTGATCACTTTTCAATGTAAATTTAACTTAGAATGAGCACCCACTTTCTGGCCAGCTGAGAGAGGGGCATTTTTCTGTTTCTTGGTTAAAAAGTTTTTTGTTTGATTTCTTTTGCATGGTAATAACCCCTGAACTCTGGGACTATTTTCCATTTAACAGCCGTAGCCTTCGTTTACGCTATGCGTAAGCATAAACGAAAGCTGTTTAACCAATAAACATGGGAAAAAATCCCCCCTCTCTCAGGTGGCTAGAAAGTGGGTGCTCATTTTAAGTTAAATTTACATGGAAAAGTGATCGCCACTTTTTCGAAAAGTAATTTGTTCATATCATAAAAACTATTTTTTTGTGACGGAAACGGTTTGCAGATTCGTTTTTAGCACACCAAAATCTACAAAAAATTTTTTTGTTTTTTACGAACGTGAGACACACAGCCCTTAATGGAAAATTATATAAAAAAATCCGGGGGAAAATAGTTTTCAATAAAAACAGCAAATGAATCCGATAGAAAAAAAAGAATGCTATTTTTTTTTCTTTCTGTGTGTTTCTTGGCTTAAAAGTATTTTTGTTTGATTTCTTTTGCATGGTATTAACCCCTGAACTCTGGGACTATTTTCCAGTTCACAGACGTAGCCTTTGTTTATGCTATGCGTGAGCATAAACGAAAACTGTTAAATATGCATTCGCGTACCAAACTGCCTTGTAAAAAAAACCTTTTAGCCAATAAACACGAAAATAAATGCCCCTTCTCCGGGTGGCCAGAAAGTGGGTGCTCATTTTAAGTTAAATTTAGATGGAAAAGTTATCACCCACTTTTCGGAAAAAAAAATTTCTTCAGATCATGAAAAAATTTCTTCAGATCATGAAAATATCAAAATATGATACTCCTTGGGCGTTGAGTTCCATGGCGACCCGCAGAATTATTTAATGGTCGTTCCCTTAGTACCCCCCTAGTAGCAGTGTTAGAAATTTCGTGAAAATAGCGAATAATTCCACCCCATCTTTCCAAGCTTATAACTCCTCGAAAAATGCAATTCAAGCCCTAATTTCTTTTTTCAATTAAAGGAGCAAGGCCCAAGATTTAAAAAAAAAAAAAAACAACGTGTTTTTTTAAAAAGGTTTTAAACTTCGGACTTTACAGGTAAAATTCTAAAAGAACACTATGTTTTTTTTTGTTTTAAATTTGAATATATTATGTTATGTATTGACCTTTTCTCTTCAATTTGTGAGTAAATAATTATGTACTTATCGGGTTCTAAACTAATTATTATTAGACATTTACAAAATGGGAGGCGTGAATTATTCGACCCCCTTTCTTTCCAAGCTTATAACTCCTAGAAAAATGTAATTCAAGCCCTAATTTTTTGTCAATTAAAGGAGCAAGGACCAAGGTTCCATTAAAAAAAAAAGAAAAAACAAATAACGTGGTTTAAAAAAAAGGTTTTAAACTTCAAACTTTATAGGTAAAATTCTAAAAGAACACTATGTTTTTTTTTTAAAATTTGAATATATTATGTATTGACCTTTTCTCTTCAATTTGTGAGTAAATTAATTATTTACTTTCGGGTTACTAAATTAAGTATTTACTTTTTAATAGACACTTAAAAATTGGTATGGGGGGGGGTCGTGAATTAAAAAAAAAACGATTGTCTAAAATATTATATTCGATTTATTGGAAAGAACATAAAATTTCACATTGACCCTGAAAATATCGTAAAAATAGAATCAATAGAAAAATTTTGATAGATTTTTAAAATTCAAAAATTGAAAAATATTGAGTAGGAAAATTCATTAATGTTTAAAAAAAATATTTCTATTACTTTTAAAACAACTGTAATAGTTTATTTTGGAAGTATAATCCTTAAATAAAATAAATAACCCACTTTTAACAGAGAAATTCCGAGATGTTTATATTGTACCTATTTACTATGCCTCTCCACGGGACAGAGTTAGACACCAGGGTCGTTTTTTAACGTGGAGAAAAGGTACAAAAATAAAAAAATTGTCTCAGTCGTGAAGGACTGTTCCTCCACCGAAAGAGAACAAGAAATGGAAGTGCAGCATCTGAAGGACAGATACTACACTTTGATCTTGACCAAAAGGCCAAGTGAAAAGATGTTTATATTGTATTCGCAGTTTCGTGTTAGGGGTGTCAAAAATTCCTACAAAAATTCTGATACTGCTACGCATGCGCACGTAACATTTTTTTATTTATTTACTTACGTCGTGGAGTTTCTATACTGATAGGTTTTTTGAAATTTTTTCACTGGATTATTATTGATTGAACACTAACCAGATTATGAAAAAACAATTGAAAAAAAAAATCATTTCAACATTTGAAAGGGATACTCACTTTTTAGTTACCACGTTCTGGTAAATCGGTCACTTTTTATTTATTTATTTATTTTTTCTAAATACGGAAGTGTCTTCGGGAGATATAAAATGGTCGCATGTTGACGAAGCAATGTATCGGGAGGCGTACGGGATTAAAAATTATTGGTAAATTTTTAGATTAGGTCCACCTCCTCAATTTTCTTTTAAATGACGACTTGAAATGGTTTTCGACTATGCTGAATACAAAAATCGCATCGAAATTTTGCAGAAATAAGTAGTTATCAAGATATAAAAAGTTGTATTATGCATTGTAATCTTTGGCGGCCATCTTTTTTACGTGTGTGTATTTGTTTATGGCGCGTGTGCACGTAAAAAAATGGCCGCCGAAGAATACAATGCATAATACAACTATTTATTTCCGCAAAATTCCAATGCAATTTGCGTGTTCAGCATACTCGGAAACCTATAAATGTCGTCATTGAAAGGAAAATTGTGGAGGTGGACCTAATCTTAAAAAAATACCAAATTATTAAACATTTCTCCAGTATGTTAGTGAAATTTATAATACTTTTAAAAAATTAAAAAGAAACAAAACAAAAGTTTTGAAAAAAAACTCACCTTTCACAAAAACAATTTAAAAAAAAAACACACACAAACTGTGTGTTTTTTTTTTGTTATGATAAATAAAAAAAAAAAATAAATAAAAATCTCGAAACTTTATTTTCATGAAAACAATTAAAAAAAGTCCTGTTCTCTCTATTTTTTTTTCTTTGAGAAACAAATATATTTCTGACTTACAAATGCGGTAGAGACTCATTATTTTTACTTTCTATGGTTTTGATATACCGCGTTTTTATTGCTTACAAAATGGGTGACTGATTTATCAGAACGTTGTAACTAAAAAGTGAGCACCAGCACCACTTTTAAATGTCGAAATAATGATTCCTTTTTTACATTTTTTTTAAATCTGTTTAATTAGTGTCCAATCAATAATAATCCAGTGAAAAAAATTCCAAAAACCTATAAGTATAGAAATAAAGCATGGGAGTAATGTTTGTACAACGTAACGTCGCCTTTCGCACTTTTACAAACATTTTTTAAAAAAAGTAACTAAACCATTTATTGATAATTTGTCACGTGTACAAACATTTATTTATTTACGTAGACTTAACTCCTTTCATGAATAAGAAAAGTTTTACTCTTTAAGAATAATAAAAGGAAAAAGTTACTGAACTTCTTTTCATGAAGGCCAGAGGAATAGTTGGCCGAAAATTCGTGAAACAACAACAATAAATAAAAATGGTGCTAATGCAGAGAGCCGCGGCCGCGCTATTTTTTAAATCATATTTCCACGTTTAAATAACGTTTTACGAGTTTTTTTATTTTTTTATTTATTCAATTGTAAGGTTAAAGTACAGAATAGGTACAAAACATCTTTACCTCCCCATGTTAAGAATGACTTTTTAAATAATAACATTATTTCAGCACGGATCACTCTCTGCATGAGTAATCTTATATATAAAAAAAAAACTCAAAAGCAAGCAACAAACTTTTTTTTTTGGCCTTATATAATAAAGAAAATATGTGTAAATTAAAAAATTTGGAAGATAAACAAATGAAATATGTTTTTTTTTTGTTTTTGTTTTTTTTACTTATCGAGTTAACAGAAAATTAAACCTTTCGTCAAATCGTGGCTGTGAAATGAATCGAACCGGAAGTTCAGTTTTATCAACAGAACAGATTCGCAGAACCGATAAATAAATATATTTATTTTATTTAATAGTTTAATTTTAATTAGGTAAATTTATTTTAATAACATAAAAACATACCTCGACTCTAAAAATTGGTTGTCTGAAAATTTCAAATAAATTGGTAACGTATAAACATGGTTTTATTTCTTTAGAACGAACCAACTTTACATTTATATATATATAGATATATATATATATGCCTATCGAGCTTATTATATATACACATTACAACGAGTACTGTTTTCTTTTCTTTTCTTTTAATTGTATTAATTAATTTACGGTACTCTTGCATAATTTGACCCGAATTCTCGTGAATTCCCGTCAAGCATGGATCGGGCGAGACCGGTGTCAGCCGAGCGAGTCGTAACAGACGCAGTCTATTGAAAAAAAAAAAAAAATGGAAAAAATACCAAAAATACAAATGCAAATAATAATAAACAAAACAAAAAAAAAACTTGAAAAATAAAAATATGTTTATTTCATTTTAGTATTTGATTTTTTTATTTGATTTTTTTTTTGCAAAATATTTATCAACAGAAAGGTTTTTTGTTTCTTTTCTCCAAGATAAGATTTTTTTTAACCGTATAATTGTTAGGTGTAAGTACAGGTTTTGTTGTTTTATTTTGTTTAATTTTGTAACCGTATATTTTTTCTT
>NC_136527.1:145230376-145270376 GCF_053919585.1 Euprymna scolopes
TTTCGCCGATATTTTCGAAAGTCATTCCCTCTTTTTCGATTGTCTAGCTTTAATTTAAACCTACGTCACTTCCGGTTTGACGGTGGTCGTAACAGCAAAGACGGCACGTTTTTCATCACTAATATATATATTGGGTACAATAGATTTTTGTCAGTATAAATATGAAAGATGCGCAAATTAAAATATCATATTTAAGCGTATTTTATGACCGGGCAACGCCGGCATCCTGCTAGTATATCTATAAAAGTGAGAATGTGTGTGTCTGTGTGTGTACATTTCCCTACCACACCACTCTGTCAAATTTCATTTTATAGATTCTAGATTTGACATAAGGAGTGTTGAGATTTGAGAAAATCTTTTTAATCAGTTCTCGGCCAGAAATTTGGCTGTCAAGGGGTCAAAGTTCAACGACTTGACCTTTGAGAACTCTACCAAACTCCTCCGACAATTTTGGGCCTAAACACTTGAAATTTTAGATATAGGTTCCTTGGACATGGATCTAATTTTATAATTTGATTTAAGCACAAAACAATAAATGTTAAGAGGTCAAATTGGGGTCAAAGTTTAAAAAAATGACCTCTGCGGTCTCTACCAAATTACTCAGACAATTTCTGGTCTAAACATTTGAAATTTTACATAAAGTTTATTCAGACATAGAGCAAGCTTTTTAATTCGTTTTTGGCCGAACATTTGGCTGCCAAGAGGTCAAAGTTCAAAAGATATCACCTTTGCGGCCTCTAGCAAACTATTCATCCAATTCTGGGTCTAAACATTTGAAATTTTACATAAAGTTTATTCAGACATAGAGCAAGCTTTTTAATTCGTTTTTGGCCGAACATTTGGCTGCCAAGAGGTCAAAGTTCAAAAGATATCACCTTTGCGGCCTCTAGCAAACTATTCATCCAATTCTGGGTCTAAACATTTGAAATTTTACATAAAGTTTATTCAGACATAGAGCAAGCTTTTTAATTCGTTTTTGGCCGAACATTTGGCTGCCAAGAGGTCAAAGTTCAAAAGATATCACCTTTGCGGCCTCTAGCAAACTATTCATCCAATTCTGGGTCTAAACATTTGAAATTTTACATAAAGTTTATTCAGACATAGAGCAAGCTTTTTAATTCGTTTTTGGCCGAACATTTGGCTGCCAAGAGGTCAAAGTTCAAAAGATATCACCTTTGCGGCCTCTAGCAAACTATTCATCCAATTCTTGGTCTAAACATTTGAAATTTTACATAAAGTTTATTCAGACATAGAGCAAGCTTTTTAATTCGTTTTTGGCCGAACATTTGGCTGCCAAGAGGTCAAAGTTCAAAAGATATCACCTTTGCGGCCTCTAGCAAACTATTCATCCAATTCTGGGTCTAAACATTTGAAATTTTACATAAAGTTTATTCAGACATAGAGCAAGCTTTTTAATTCGTTTTTGGCCGAACATTTGGCTGCCAAGAGGTCAAAGTTCAAAAGATATCACCTTTGCGGCCTCTAGCAAACTATTCATCCAATTCTGGGTCTAAACATTTGAAATTTTACATAAAGTTTATTCAGACATAGAGCAAGCTTTTTAATTCGTTTTTGGCCGAACATTTGGCTGCCAAGAGGTCAAAGTTCAAAAGATATCACCTTTGCGGCCTCTAGCAAACTATTCATCCAATTCTTGGTCTAAACATTTGAAATTTTACATAAAGTTTATTCAGACATAGAGCAAGCTTTTTAATTCGTTTTTGGCCGAACATTTGGCTGCCAAGAGGTCAAAGTTCAAAAGATATCACCTTTGCGGCCTCTAGCAAACTATTCATCCAATTCTTGGTCTAAACATTTGAAATTTTACATAAAGTTTATTCAGACATAGAGCAAGCTTTTTAATTCGTTTTTGGCCGAACATTTGGCTGCCAAGAGGTCAAAGTTCAAAAGATATCACCTTTGCGGCCTCTAGCAAACTATTCATCCAATTCTGGGTCTAAACATTTGAAATTTTACATAAAGTTTATTCAGACATAGAGCAAGCTTTTTAATTCGTTTTTGGCCGAACATTTGGCTGCCAAGAGGTCAAAGTTCAAAAGATATCACCTTTGCGGCCTCTAGCAAACTATTCATCCAATTCTGGGTCTAAACATTTGAAATTTTACATAAAGTTTATTCAGACATAGAGCAAGCTTTTTAATTCGTTTTTGGCCGAACATTTGGCTGCCAAGAGGTCAAAGTTCAAAAGATATCACCTTTGCGGCCTCTAGCAAACTATTCATCCAATTCTGGGTCTAAACATTTGAAATTTTACATAAAGTTTATTCAGACATAGAGCAAGCTTTTTAATTCGTTTTTGGCCGAACATTTGGCTGCCAAGAGGTCAAAGTTCAAAAGATATCACCTTTGCGGCCTCTAGCAAACTATTCATCCAATTCTGGGTCTAAACATTTGAAATTTTACATAAAGTTTATTCAGACATAGAGCAAGCTTTTTAATTCGTTTTTGGCCGAACATTTGGCTGCCAAGAGGTCAAAGTTCAAAAGATATCACCTTTGCGGCCTCTAGCAAACTATTCATCCAATTCTGGGTCTAAACATTTGAAATTTTACATAAAGTTTATTCAGACATAGAGCAAGCTTTTTAATTCGTTTTTGGCCGAACATTTGGCTGCCAAGAGGTCAAAGTTCAAAAGATATCACCTTTGCGGCCTCTAGCAAACTATTCATCCAATTCTGGGTCTAAACATTTGAAATTTTACATAAAGTTTATTCAGACATAGAGCAAGCTTTTTAATTCGTTTTTGGCCGAACATTTGGCTGCCAAGAGGTCAAAGTTCAAAAGATATCACCTTTGCGGCCTCTAGCAAACTATTCATCCAATTCTGGGTCTAAACATTTGAAATTTTACATAAAGTTTATTCAGACATAGAGCAAGCTTTTTAATTCGTTTTTGGCCGAACATTTGGCTGCCAAGAGGTCAAAGTTCAAAAGATATCACCTTTGCGGCCTCTAGCAAACTATTCATCCAATTCTGGGTCTAAACATTTGAAATTTTACATAAAGTTTATTCAGACATAGAGCAAGCTTTTTAATTCGTTTTTGGCCGAACATTTGGCTGCCAAGAGGTCAAAGTTCAAAAGATATCACCTTTGCGGCCTCTAGCAAACTATTCATCCAATTCTTGGTCTAAACATTTGAAATTTTACATAAAGTTTATTCAGACATAGAGCAAGCTTTTTAATTCGTTTTTGGCCGAACATTTGGCTGCCAAGAGGTCAAAGTTCAAAAGATATCACCTTTGCGGCCTCTAGCAAACTATTCATCCAATTCTGGGTCTAAACATTTGAAATTTTACATAAAGTTTATTCAGACATAGAGCAAGCTTTTTAATTCGTTTTTGGCCGAACATTTGGCTGCCAAGAGGTCAAAGTTCAAAAGATATCACCTTTGCGGCCTCTAGCAAACTATTCATCCAATTCTGGGTCTAAACATTTGAAATTTTACATAAAGTTTATTCAGACATAGAGCAAGCTTTTTAATTCGTTTTTGGCCGAACATTTGGCTGCCAAGAGGTCAAAGTTCAAAAGATATCACCTTTGCGGCCTCTAGCAAACTATTCATCCAATTCTGGGTCTAAACATTTGAAATTTTACATAAAGTACATTCAAGCATAGGACTAGCTTTCTAATCAGGTTTTTGGACGAAAATTTGGCTGCCAAGAAGTCAACGCTAAAATTTGCAGACTCTACCGAACTCCTCCGCCAATTCTGGTTGTAAACACTTGAAATTGTAGATGTAGGTTACCTGGACATGAGCCAAACTTTTTAATGTATATATGCACATATGCACATAAAGTTATGAACAGTACATAGAGCCCGAACAAAGCCGGGCGGAACTGCTAGCACACACACACACACACACACACACACACACACACACACACACACACACACACACACACACACATACATTTACTTATTTCCCCAAAACCTCTGGCCTTGACGGAGGTGAGACTAAGACTTGCTGCTATGGTTTCAAATGATCTGAAATAACAGCAAGGGGAGACTTGATTCCAAATATTTGTCATATGTTATAGCTCCCATCCTTTGGAAATAGTGTACGATAATGAATATCTCCAGTATCAAATAATCCTTATACTGTGAAATTTACTTTATGTATGAAAACCAAAGAAATTACGCTTGAATTTCTGCATGCCAGTACAGTTGGGGAAGCAGGAACCAGGAAGGGAACTCCAAAGTTTAGCAGTTCTGGGAAAGAAACTATTAGAGTAGACGGGTTTCTTGATTTCTACCGTGTAGGGGTGGGATTTTGCTGCTTGTCTGTTTTTTATACATGGTAGTCACCACTTATCAAGGCTGGAAGCCACTCGGGGATAAGGGTTATTTCGTGTACAGTAATCAATGGGATAATATCATGGTAATCGTTAGTAATGGTGATTTGATAAAGTGTCTTACTTAAGGGGGCAGTTCGTCAGGAATTTGTTTATGTTGGACTTGAAGACATCCAAGTTGTAGTGAGGTGGGAAACAGGCAAACGGAAGAGAGTTCCACAGGCGTGCACTTCTAAGAAAGAAGCTTTGTTTATGGAATGTACGTTTTGATTTAGACACAGATAAAGACTGGGGAAAATTATTGACAGTGGTTTCAGCTAGACGGGTGTTTTTCGTGAAAGATTGGCGAGGGGGGACCAGAGATTGGAGCCCAGACGAGCACTTGCCATGGAAATAACGATAAAACAAAGACAGGCTCGCAACGTCTCTTCTGTGGGAAAGAGGTTGCAGGGAAGAAAAAAGGTCATCCCCCACTAAGTCACGAAGTCTATTTTGTACTCTTTCAAGGAAGGATAGGCTGTTTTTAGCAGCTCCTGCCCAGATGTGGAAACAGTACTCCGTACTTGGACGTACTTGGCTTTTATATACATAGAGAATTGCATCAGTAGTGAGATATCTTCTGGAGCGGTAGACGGATCCCACCATTTTCCCAGCGACCTTTTTTTTTCATTGGAGCATTCACCAATAAAATACTTGTAAAACAGGCAGAGGGATGCAACATTTTCATCGATGGAACAGAGGTTGAAGCTTGGATGACAGTCCTGCAACTATTAGGTTGGCAATTTTTTTTCGAACATTGTCCAGACTGTACGAGCCTTTTTCAAGCCTCACACAAAAACACACAATCACATTTCAAGCTATGTCATATACATACGCGCACACAAACATACGCGCCCACGTCCACACACGTACACATATTCACGTTCGCGTACATACACTAACATTCACGTGTATATACACACATATGTACTCACACACGCGCACATGAACGCACACATGAACGACGTCACTTCCGCTTTCTAAGGAAATATACATGCGCAAAACACCACCGGAAAAGAGTATAAAACAAAGAGACAAGCTGTTTCTAATCCTTTTTGGGACCAACTCTCAACCAGAGAGGTTGTGCTAACCAGCCGCCTCCCTTTCGGGAGGCGCACGCTCGTACGCGTCAACACTCCTGTGACTATGTATGGGGCACGAGTTAACAGACTGTATGTACACATTCCCACTCTTTCTCTCTCTATCTACTACTGGTCCCTGAGAACACCTTCGCGTAGCTGACTACTAACTGATGTCAACTCTCTATCCACTTTTTTGTCTACATGCTGGACTATCATTCTCAATTTTCACTACAACACTTATTTCTCTTCCCACGCGTGAGCAAACGATAGTCACCCGAACTTGAGATGAAAACACATTTCCTTTTCTTTCTGCAACACCAGTCCTGCAACGAACATTGGTTACACACGCGCAGACATGAACACATGTTATAACTAAAACGTTCATTCTTTCAACAGCAAATAAACGACGTTTATCTTATCCATCAATTGAGTCTTTGTTTCCTTCAATTCCATTCGTTTCATTATTTTCTTGTCTTATTATATACCCTGGTCCGCAACATGGTTGGTCTGCAACAAGACTCGTAGCTGATGCACCAGTCCGAATATGTCAAATAGCTGTCTATCTTCAATGTATTATTTCAAGTAAGTGATTGTACTTTAGCATTGAATAACCCACAAAAGAGTTGATATGACGTAACCATGCAAATAAAATTGTATTGGAACGTTTCCCCATGTAAAATCCTTGGGATAATTGGGGATAAAGCATAAACAGTCACTAAAACAACATTTCATCGATGGGACATAAATTGAAGCTTGGATGACAGTTCAGGACCTATCAGGTTATCGACTCTCTTTTGAACTCTGTCCAGGAGCAAGACTAATAGCAGGTGTACCAGTCCAAATGTTGGCAGATTGGCAATTCTTTTTCGAACACTACCCAAACTCGTAGCAGATGCGCCAGCCCAAATGTGACAACAATGCTCCATACATGGGTTAATGGTGGTCTCATAGAGGTACAAGATACTATCAGGCGTAAGTAGTTTGGCAATGCTCTCGATGTGTTTGTTCCAACTCATATTCCCTGTTAATGGATGATCGAAAAATTTGATTAAAGAAGGAACAGTCCAATTTTGAACAAAGAGCAGGAGTCTCCAAACTACGGCCTGCAAGCCGTATCCAGCCCGTTAAAATCTTTAATTCGGCCCACAGAGGTCTTATGAAAAAGTAAAAATATCCAGAAAAAGAAAATGGAAATGCGTTAAAATAGTTTAGTTAGGTTTTCTTTTTGTTCCCAAATTGATTAACAGCTTTGGAGAACGAGTTTCTCTTAAAAATTAGTGTTTTTTTGCAGCAGATGCACCAGCCCAGAGCAAATGGTGGCCTTATAGTGGTACAGGATACTTTCAGGCGTAAGTAGCTTTCTAGCACGGTGTTGCATAGGGATGGGCTCTGTTTACCATGACGAATATGTTGTATAAGGGACATTCATATTGATGAGGGGAGAACGGCATTTATACATCTTACAGTCTGTGGTTTTTATAACATATATTTAGAGAGGAGGGTTATCAGTTCTTATAACACAGAGAAGAGGAGACAGTTATTACTTAGATGGAGAGGGGCACACAATACTTAGGTGAGTTATACACAACCTTCATTATAACGAGGAGGGTTGGTTGGTTGGTTGGTTGTTTTTGTTTTACGGCATATCAACGCTTTTCAGATTATTTAATGCCGAATCCAAAGATTTTGAAAAACTTTTTAATAGAATATTTTTGTTGTTTTCAAGTCGGTTTCTATTTAACACATAACTGGGACCCTAACAGGTACTACAACTCCGAGTCAGAGTGGACCTGGGAGCAATGGCAATTAAAGAGTGTATCCACACTCCCCAAAGCCCGCAAACTGGGGCCTCACCACTGGATATATCCAGAACCACTTAAATGGAGAGGGGGACACAGACTTCGTGGCTTGGTGGGGATGCCCTTTTCTCTACCCTACAACCTCTCTCCCACAGAAGAGACGTTGCGAGCCTGTTTCTGTTTTATCGTTATTTCCATGGCAAGTGCTCGTCCGAGCTCCATTCTCTGGTCCCCCTCGCCAATCTTTCACGAAAAACACCCGACTAGCTGAAACCACTGTCAATAATTTTCCCCACTCTTTATCCGTGCCTAAATCAAAACGTAGATTCCATGAAAAAAGCTTCTTCCTTAGAACTGCACGCTTGTGGAACTCTGTTCCGTCTGCCTGCTTCCCTCCTGACTACAACTTGGATGACTTCAAGTCCAACGTAAACAAATTCCTGATGAATCGCCTCCTTAAGTAGACACTCTAAATATCCACACTAACGTACTGTACTTACAATAACCCCTATCCCTGAGTGGCTTCCGGACCTTGATAAGTGGTGACCACCTTGTAAAAAAAATCTTCATTACCTTCAATTTGATAGAAAGATAACGCAAAATATGAATTCAAAGTCGACTACATGATTAAAATGGGAAAAGCAGCAAAAATCCCATAAAGCCAACTTAAGGCAGGAGTGTCCAAACTACAGCCTGCAAACCGGATCGAGCCCGCCAAAGTCTTTAATTCGGCCCACAGATATGGAAAAGTAAAAATATCCAGGAAAAAAGCAAACAAAATAAATAAAATATGCTAATGCGTGAAAATAGTTTAGTTAGGTTGTCTTTTCGTTCAGAAATTGATTAAAAGATTTGGAGAACGAGTTTCTCTTAAAAAAATTAGTGTTTCCTGCAGCAGATGCACCAGTACATACATACGTACAAACATAGATACAAACATACATATGCATACATACATACAAACATACATATACATACATACGTACCAACATACATACAAACATACATACATACGTATACACGTACATGCATAAATACATATAAACATACCTACCAACATACATACAAACAAACATACATACGTATACACGTACATGCATAAATACATATAAACATACCTACCAACATACAAACAAACAAACAAACAAACATACATGCATACATGATGATTGCAACGTCTTGTCAGACGAGTGCCACTCCCTCAGACACTGAAAGTTCATGAGCCCGAAAAAGACATATAGTCCTGCCAGCGAATTCACATGCTCAAGCAGACATGACACTAAAGACGGTCATTGTTATACATACATATATATACACGCACGCACACATACATATGTACACATATCACACACATATATACATGCGTACATACAGAATACACAAAGCGCACATATACATATACATACACACACACATGCAAACATAAACAAGACGGTCATTGGTATACATACATATAAATGTATACATACATACATACATGTCTATAAGCATACGCTTATATATACCCATATACATACACAATGCATAATACACAAACATACATATACATACCCACATTCATAGATACTCATATACATACATATACATCCACATAAACAAATACATATACACATATACTTGCACATACATATACGTACACATATGCACATATATATACATACACTTACCTACATATACATACACATCCATATATATGCTTCATACACATACACACATACATGCACACATACACATACATGCAATATACACACATACATGCATACAAACATATATAAATGTATATATACACACACAAACATATATACACATAGACACATATACATACATATACTCATAGATATAAATACATATAAACTCACATGTACATATAAAAATATACACACACATACATATATAAATATAAATACACATATACATACATAAATACATATAATGATGGCAGATTAATTGTTACATGCATCCAGCATTACAGGCGTACACACGTCACAGCTTTTATATAGCCGGAGGACCTTTTTTTCTTTTTTTTTTTACTAGACAAATGCCTGAGGGAATATCTATACAAAGATGAAGTTACAGAGTTTTAGCTTTGTACGACAGCTAAATCTCTCTCTCGGTTCAAAATGTTGACATCCAGCAACAAGCAAGAGCAAGATAGCCAGCAACAAGTCAAACTGCAGACCAGCTTAATGCGGGTACTGGTCTCTCGCTTTTTTTAAAAATAAAAGATATATATATATACATATATATATATATACATACATACACAGACACACACATATACACACACATATACATACATAATAAATTCCACAGCCTAACAACGCCACAGCCCACAAGAGCCATGAAAGTCAAAGAACCAGAAGTCCAATAAATGTATACATATATATGCATATATACATGCATGCATACACGCATGCACACGTAAACATATACATGCACGCACATGCATACATATGCATGCATATATGCATGCATATGTGCACGCATACGCACACATATATGCACGCATACGCATATATATATACCTGTATATATATGTACACGCATACATATACGTACACGTATATACACACGTATGCATATATATATATATATATATATATATATATATATATATATATATATATATATATATATATATATATATGCACTGAAGAATCCCGAAAGGATGAAACACTAGTGTCTGTAGGTATTTAATTATTATAGTAAAAAAATAATTATGACAGCCCCTTTAAGAAATACGTTTCTTATCGTTGAGCACTTTCTGTTGAATAAAAGTCGGTCAATTTAGCTCTTATGCGTAGATCGTCGTATAACGATTTGATCACTGTCTGTCTGACATAATGAACATTTAAATTAAAATGTTTAAAATTCAACGCTATTTCACATGATTAATGGTAGCCGAATGGATACGGCCTCCGCTAATCGAGCCAGAGATGTCTCGTGTCGCGGGGTTCGAATCGTTCGACTGGTAGTAATTGTGACACCCTGCACTGAAGAATCCCGAAAGGATGAAACACTAGTGTCTGTAGGTATTTAATTATTATAGTAAAAAAATAATTATGACAGCCCCTTTAAGAAATACGTTTCTTATCGTTGAGCACTTTCTGTTGAATAAAAGTCGGTCAATTCAGCTCTTATGCGTAGATCGTCGTATAACGATTTGATCACTGTCTGTCTGACATAATGAACATTTAAATTAAAATGTTTAAAATTCAACGCTATTTCACATGATTAATGGTAGCCGAATGGATACGGCCTCCGCTAATCGAGCCAGAGATGTCTCGTGTCGCGGGGTTCGAATCGTTCGACTGGTAGTAATTGTGACACCCTGTACTGAAGAATCCCGAAAGGATGAAACACTAGTGTCTGTAGGTATTTAATTATTATAGTAAAAAAATAATTATGACAGCCCCTTTAAGAAATACGTTTCTTATCGTTGAGCACTTTCTGTTGAATAAAAGTCGGTCAATTTAGCTCTTATGCGTAGATCGTCGTATAACGATTTGATCACTGTCTGTCTGACATAATGAACATTTAAATTAAAATGTTTAAAATTCAACGCTATTTCACATGATTAATGGTAGCCGAATGGATACGGCCTCCGCTAATCGAGCCAGAGATGTCTCGTGTCGCGGGGTTCGAATCGTTCGACTGGTAGTAATTGTGACACCCTGCACTGAAGAATCCCGAAAGGATGAAACACTAGTGTCTGTAGGTATTTAATTATTATAGTAAAAAAATAATTATGACAGCCCCTTTAAGAAATACGTTTCTTATCGTTGAGCACTTTCTGTTGAATAAAAGTCGGTCAATTTAGCTCTTATGCGTAGATCGTCGTATAACGATTTGATCACTGTCTGTCTGACATAATGAACATTTAAATTAAAATGTTTAAAATTCAACGCTATTTCACATGATTAATGGTAGCCGAATGGATACGGCCTCCGCTAATCGAGCCAGAGATGTCTCGTGTCGCGGGGTTCGAATCGTTCGACTGGTAGTAATTGTGACACCCTGCACTGAAGAATCCCGAAAGGATGAAACACTAGTGTCTGTAGGTATTTAATTATTATAGTAAAAAAATAATTATGACAGCCCCTTTAAGAAATACGTTTCTTATCGTTGAGCACTTTCTGTTGAATAAAAGTCGGTCAATTTAGCTCTTATGCGTAGATCGTCGTATAACGATTTGATCACTGTCTGTCTGACATAATGAACATTTAAATTAAAATGTTTAAAATTCAACGCTATTTCACATGATTAATGGTAGCCGAATGGATACGGCCTCCGCTAATCGAGCCAGAGATGTCTCGTGTCGCGGGGTTCGAATCGTTCGACTGGTAGTAATTGTGACACCCTGCACTGAAGAATCCCGAAAGGATGAAACACTAGTGTCTGTAGGTATTTAATTATTATAGTAAAAAAATAATTATGACAGCCCCTTTAAGAAATACGTTTCTTATCGTTGAGCACTTTCTGTTGAATAAAAGTCGGTCAATTTAGCTCTTATGCGTAGATCGTCGTATAACGATTTGATCACTGTCTGTCTGACATAATGAACATTTAAATTAAAATGTTTAAAATTCAACGCTATTTCACATGATTAATGGTAGCCGAATGGATACGGCCTCCGCTAATCGAGCCAGAGATGTCTCGTGTCGCGGGGTTCGAATCGTTCGACTGGTAGTAATTGTGACACCCTGCACTGAAGAATCCCGAAAGGATGAAACACTAGTGTCTGTAGGTATTTAATTATTATAGTAAAAAAATAATTATGACAGCCCCTTTAAGAAATACGTTTCTTATCGTTGAGCACTTTCTGTTGAATAAAAGTCGGTCAATTTAGCTCTTATGCGTAGATCGTCGTATAACGATTTGATCACTGTCTGTCTGACATAATGAACATTTAAATTAAAATGTTTAAAATTCAACGCTATTTCACATGATTAATGGTAGCCGAATGGATACGGCCTCCGCTAATCGAGCCAGAGATGTCTCGTGTCGCGGGGTTCGAATCGTTCGACTGGTAGTAATTGTGACACCCTGCACTGAAGAATCCCGAAAGGATGAAACACTAGTGTCTGTAGGTATTTAATTATTATAGTAAAAAAATAATTATGACAGCCCCTTTAAGAAATACGTTTCTTTTCGTTGAGCACTTTCTGTTGAATAAAAGTCGGTCAATTTAGCTCTTATGCGTAGATCGTCGTATAACGATTTGATCACTGTCTGTCTGACATAATGAACATTTAAATTAAAATGTTTAAAATTCAACGCTATTTCACATGATTAATGGTAGCCGAATGGATACGGCCTCCGCTAATCGAGCCAGAGATGTCTCGTGTCGCGGGGTTCGAATCGTTCGACTGGTAGTAATTGTGACACCCTGCACTGAAGAATCCCGAAAGGATGAAACACTAGTGTCTGTAGGTATTTAATTATTATTGTAAAAAAATAATTATATATATATATATATATATATATATATATATATATATATATATATATATATATATGTAATTCCTCAATGGTCATGACGATAGTGATGATGTTACAATTCAATAAATAGACACGATAATAAACATGAAAACAAATCCACAGATGCAAAACGTAAAACAAAGCAGTCATGAATCTCGATGTTTTTGTTGTTGTACACACATACATACATAAGTGATGATTGCAACGTCTTGTCAGACGAGTACCACTCCCTCAGGCACTTAAAGTCCATGAGCCCAAAAATGACTTCCATCGTCACAGGACCATTTTTATAGACAAATGCCTGAGAGAGTATCTATACACAGATGATGTTACAGAGTCTTAGCTTTGAATGACATCTAAGTCCCTCTCTCTCGGTTCAAAATGTTGAGATCCAGCAACAAGCAAGAGCAAGATAGCCAGCAACAAGTTAAACTGTAGACCAGCTTAATGCAGGTACTGGTCTCCCGCTTTTATGGTTTTTTTAAATTAGAGATTTGCCATTCCTAGAAAGGTTGCCTTCACCACGGCTTACGGGAGCCTTCTCCACCACAACACACACATACATACACACAAAGACACACGGTGCTAGTTGGCCATTGCCCCCGAAAAAGGGTTCATTCGCCCTTTGGAAGGTCTTTTTTTTAATCCTTCAGGGAGACTAGCCACCTACCTTACCAACAAATCTGGTAGGAGAACCAGTTTAGTCGCCGGTAACCCGACCATGAGGCAGTTAGTACTGGGTCACATTGTACCAGTAGCATATGACATGACCTAACATACATACATACATAGTTATAATATCTGCAGTAGAACGGATTTGCTTAAATCCATATTGTTGGTCAGACAGAAGTTTAGCTTCTATAAGGTGATGGACTAGAGCTTGATTAATTATGCACTCAAATATTTTGGAAAAAGGAGGGAGGAGGCTAATTGGATGAGAATTTAATAGGTCAGTTCTTTCGCCAGAGTTTTTTTTAAACTGGTACAACAGAAGCAGTTTTCCAGCAGCCAGGAAAGCAAAATTCGTTAAGGCATTTGTTGAAGAGTTTAGAGAGAACTGAAGCAACCTCAGCGGAGCATTTATTTAGCAGTACAGCCGGATTGAGATCAGTTCCACGTACTTTTGAGTTTTAAAATGTGATTTTCTAGAACAAGAATATCCACACACTTCAAAAGAATGTGGCTTTTTCCTTTTTTTTATTTTTATTTTTCTTCCTTTGAAGATTGTAATGCTGGGTATGGGGCAGCCAAACCAGCTGCCAACATTGCCCCGCTTTTTTATTGGAACCAACCGAGAGCTCTTTTTAGTATCCCAGTTTTTCCCTTAAGTGCAATTGTCTGAATCTCTTTTGCACTTGGTTCACCAGGTATATTAGTTAAGTAGGACTTCAGGTTCTTCTTCATAAGTCCTGTGGCACCTATGATAACTGGTATGATCGATATCCCCTTTAGGTTCCAGTTTCTTTTCATATCATACATGAGACCTTGGTATTTGGTCTGTTTCTCTCTTTCAGCTCTGTTAAGACCGCCATCATTAGGAACACTCACTTCAATCAAGGTTGCAACTCTCTCTGACTTATTCCATATAACAATGTCAGGTTTCACAGCAGCATTTTCAAGGTAGGTGGCTATAGGGATTACATGGTCGTAATGTATGGTATATAAGTCATTTCCAACTGTTCTTTCAAGTTGATGTTCCCAGGACTTGCTGCTACACTGGATGTTTAATTTTTTACAGATGGCCCAGTGGAGGTTCTTGCATACTCCATCATGTCTCGCTATATAGTAGCCGTCCCCTAGAAGAACTTTGCAACTTGATATCAGATGACCAACACTTTCCAATTCTGTATGGCAGACCCTGCATTTATTGTCATTACTGATCCCTGCCATCTTCTTGAATGCATTGGTCATCAATCCTTGGTCTTGGACAGCCATTATGACCCTTTCCTGATCGTTATGGAGGGATCCTCTTTTGAGCCAGTCCAAAGAACCTTCTTTATCTATGTATTCCCGAGAAAGTTCCCCCAGAAAATACTTTGCACGCTGATGTTGTTCCCATTCTTTAAGGTTCATCTGTTGAAAGGTCTCGGTATATTTCTGCCGGCTCTTTCTTGCTATTTCTGTGGCACACTTGTTTGGTGTTTCGTCCTCATCTGAGAGACAACTCTGACTAAAATGCTTGGCCAGCTGGGTGACTGATGTTGTTCTGCTGGCTCTTGTCTCTTGATGTTCATATACTATTGAGAGGGTGTCATTCTGGGAGCTTCTCAGATACTGACCGGTGCTCACAATAGTTTCCCTATGTTGATGATTAATCTCTGAGAGTTCCAGACCTCCTTCTCACCTGGGCAAATACAGCCTTGGTAGACACTGATTTCTGTATATTATTTTATGAAGCGTTAATAGCTTCCATGTCTTTACATCTAGCCGGTTGATGTATTATTGTGGCCAGTCAATGATACCAAAGCTGTATGTTATTACTGGCATAGCAAGCTGGTTTATGGCAGTAATTTTATTTTTATTGGTGAGCTGGGTTTTGCATATTTTCCTCACCCGGCGTACATATTCTTTACTAATCTTCTCCCTCATCTTGGCATGTTGTATGTTCTCATTTTCCTCAATGCCAAGGTACTTGTAAGGCTCATGCTCTTCTAGATCCCTGATGTCGATGTTTTCATTAAGCTGCATATTTTCTGTGTGGGTCTTCTTCCCAGCTCTGAGTGTACATTTGGCACATTTATCCAGGCCAAACTTCATTCCGATGTCACTGGAGAATGTGTGTACTACCTGCAGAAGGTGGTGCAGATCGGTGTCAGAGCTAACATACAGCTTAAGGTCATCCATGAAGAGCAGATGGTTTATTCTCTTGCTTGGATCTCGATGGCGTCCCTGACTCAAATTGTAGGCGCTCGGATTTTTATTCAGGAGCTTGCTTAGTGGGTCTATTGCCATACAGAAGCGTAAGGGAGATAAGCTATCACCTTGGAATATTCCCCTTTTGATTTTTACTTCAGGGATGATGGTTTTTTCTCCATTGTGATTTAATGATATTGTAGTTTTCCACATCTGAAGGTGAGCAGCCATTGTCTGTCTAATTACCGGGCGGACTTTGTATAACTCAAGGCACCGAAGTAGCCATGAGTGTGGCACACTGTCAAATGCCTTCTGGTAATCAATCCATGCCATGCTCAGGTTTTTGTGTCTCTTCTCACAGTCTTCTAAGACGGTCTTGTTGATTAATAGCTGGTCTTTGGTACTGAGGCATTTTCTTCTGCACTCTTTTTCAAGGTAGGTCCCGGAAGATAGATGGTCATATATACCATCGGCTATCAGACCAGTGAAAAGCTTGTAGGTAAGGCAGCATATTGGCCTGTATTTATTTGGCGTTGGTGTCCCCCTCTGTCGGCCAGGGTGGTGTTGCTTCTTGATCTCTTAGCATCCTGCTGAAGCAATCACTGTAGTGGGGGTGGAGTGCAGTCAATTGCTTCAGCCAAAAGTTTTGGACATTGTCGATGCCAGGTGCTTTGTGGTTGGATAATTGTGCTAGTTTTCTTGTTATCATACCAGGAGTTATGACTGGTTCTGGCGTCTGAGGCTTGGTTTCATTGAGCCTCTTGATTATATTTGCCCTCTGTTTCAAATAGAGGTCTCCAGTAGTTTTCCAGGGCTTCCTCTGCAGGTGGACTATCTACAGTAATGGTGTCCCTTATCAGCTGCCTGTAAAAAGTCCTTTGGTTTGTTTTAAACTGCCTATTTTGAATCTGGGAGTTGATCTTGTTCTCCTGGTTTTTAATTCTCTGGGAAAGTGCTGGTATTTTTCCTTCCAACTCCCTAGCTGTATTATGTAATCCCTCAATTTTCTCATGGTGATATTTGGTACAGAGTTTTTTGATGGTGGTGTTAAGTCGACCCTGTACCGAGGGATTTGCAAGGAACTATTTTATTTTGCTTAGTTCTTTCCTGCAGAGGTTCAGTTTCAGTTGTTTTTGCAGCTTGGTCTTCCAGTGAGGTGTTTTTCTAGAGACTCTGGGCCCTATAGAACAATGAACTATCGGAAACTGTTCTGTCTACTGTGAACCAGTCACCTCCCAGGACTTGTGTAGAACAACGAACCATCAGAAACTGTTCTGTCTACTGCAAACCGGTCATCTCCCAGGACTTGCATAGAATAACGAACCATCGTAAACTGTTTTGTCTACTGCGAACCAGTCACCTCCCAGGACTTGCATAGAATAACGAACCATCGGAAACTGTTTTGTCTACTGTGAACCAGTCACCTCCAGGACTTGTATAGAACAACTAACCATCGGAAACTGTTCTGTCTACTGCAAATCAGTCACCTAACAAGACGTGTAGAACTACGAACAATCGGAAACTGTACTGTTTACTGCGAATCAGTCACCTACCAGGACTTGTATAGAACAACGAACCATCGGAGACTGTTCCAAAACTAAACGTTGCTTACATTTCTAGAATGTTCAATACCGAAGTAGAGCAAGGTATATTAATATTAATATTAATATCCATACATAAAAACACACATATTAAGATTTTTTATGTGGTGATACCCATATTAAATATTTAAACCCCGTTTTCTGTGTATTTAAAAAAAAATACTTTGTTATATATGGGCTGTGCAATTGCATTTATCTGTAAAAGATCTAGCTAATTGGCATATTTATTCATTGTATATATATATTTATTATATACAATCTCTCACATTCTGAAAATCCTATCATAAGTTGCTTGCTTGGTTAGCATTGCATGCAAGAGGCTCGGATTTTGAATCCTGAGTTCGGATGTGTCTAACTGATGAGCCCAAATGAGGGCGAAACTCGATTCTTGGACTTCCGGTTCTTTGACTGTCATGGCTCTTGTGGGCTGCGACGTTGTTTGGCTGTGGAATTTATTATATACAATCTTTCACATTCTGAAAATCCTATCATAAGTTGCTCGCTTGGTTAGCATTGCTGGATGGCATCATCCTTTTGAGTTAAAACTCCTACTTGTGAGACATCGGCTTCGGGTTATTAGCTGGTTGGATGACCGCGTCCCATGTCGAGACGAAGTAGGTTCATTGCACAGTCGGATTTCGGCGCGATTTACTTGATCTGTGTTGGTTGATAGAAATTCTTGTGTGCAGGGCGTTTGCTCAGTTGGTAGAGTGCTTGCATTGCATGCAAGAGGCTCGGGTTTCGAATCCTGAGTTCGGATGTGTCTAACTGATGAGCCCAAATAAAACTCGAGTCTTGGACTTCCGGTTCTTTGACTGTCATGGCTCTTGGTGGCTGCGACGTTGTTTGGCTGTGGAATTTATTATATATACATATATATATAATTAATGGCAACGCCTAATATGCTAATGGCAATTTGTATATCACTTCCCAATATGCTTAACCTAAGATAGGGAGCATTATAGTGATTCACAGACAGTAATCTTTCGCCGTTTCACAGCTCATCAGTGCAGCTAGACAAGCAACTACCTCTAGCCAGGATCAAAAGTAAATCGCCCAGACGAAAATCGGAGCTTCCAACTGTTGCGCTATATGGCTGCTGCTATGCGGGCAATGAATTAACAATGTTTTGAGATTGTCAAAATACCTAAGCTCAATTTGTTATTATTTTTGTAAGAGGTCGCGATTATTTTGGTTACTTCATTAAAAATAAGTGTCGAAATTGGTAACATATTCAAGAATTATGAAAAATGGTAACTTGATAGGTGTGTTTGTAATGAAAAAAAAAATCAGCCATACAATGTCTGAAAGTTATTATTTTAGTGATAGGAGGTGGCAATATTGTGATTAACTCATGAAAAATTATTGTCGATATTAGTAACATATCCAAGAATTATGAAAAATGAAGTTTTAGTTATTTGATTGGTGTGTTTATAATGAAATAAACAGCCCAGCCAATGTAGCAAATTTATGATTTTAGTAAGATGTAAGTATTTTAGTAGATGTGCGCACTCATTAAATTTGATTGTCGAAATTAATAACATATCCAAGAATTATAAAAAATGATGAAATGTGAGGTATTTTATTGATGTGTTTGTAATGAAATAAACATCCCAGAAATGTCTTAAAGGTATTATTTTAGTAAGAGGAGAGGGATTATGTGATTGAACTCAGAAAAAATGACGTTTGGGTTACTTCATTAAAAATATATCCAAAAATAATGAAAAATGGTGAAATGTGAGTTATTTGATTGATGTATTCGTAATGAAATTGACAGACCAGACAATGTATGGAAGTTATTATTTTCGTAAGCGGTCGCAATTATTTTGGTTACTTCATTAAAAATAAGTGTCGAAATTAGTAACATATCCAAGAATTATGAAAAATGATATAATTTTGCTTACTTCTTTGGTGGGTTTGTAATTAAATAACCAGCCATACCATGTCTAAAAGTTATTATTTTAGTGATAGAAGGGGGCGATAATGTGGATTTACTCATGATAAGTGATAGTCGAAATTAGTAACATATAGCCTATGTATCAATGTTTATATTTTAGTAAGAGTGGGGGCGATAATGTAAGTTAAATCATGTGACATGGTTGTTGAAATTAGTAACATATCCAAAAATTATGAAAAATGATGAAATGTGAGTTATTTGGATGATGTGTTTGTAATGAAAATCAGCCAAGACAATGTCTCAAAGTTATTATTTTAGAATGTGGGTTAAATTGTCGAAATGTGTAACAATCCAAGAATTATGGGATTCAACGAGATACGTTAACATATATACTTACAGATTACCCGGAGTCACCCTGGATTTAATGAGATACATGCAAATGCATGCAAGCAGAATACATGGTCACCTCGGATGTAATGAGATAGATGCAAATATATACTAGCAGAATACTTGGCGTTACCTTGGATTGAATTAGATTGATTGAAATATATACTAACAGAATACCTTGTGTCGCCCAGGATTTCATGAGATTGATTGAGATATATACTAGCAAAACACCCAGCGTTGCCCGGGATTAAATGAAATAGGCGAGAATATATATTAGTAAAATACCTGGCATAGCTTGGGATTTGATGAGATAAATGTGTTGTATATTACCCGTTCTTTCATATACGTGCTATAAATGACCTACCCTAGGTAAGATACAAATATTTCATATGTGTAATACCCGTCTTATGTAGGTAAAATATTCTTTTGCTCGAAATAACAAATGATACATAAACCTACAAAATTCCTCTCTCATAAGAATAACAAATATATTACAAAACCAAATTCAATTTTCTCATTGTTTATATGGCCCCGAGCAACGCCGCGTAGTCCCGCTTGTATAATATAAAGCTGAATGTGTGTGTGTATGTGTTGTCACGAATAGGCTCCTATATGGTTGACTATTTTTAAAAAAAACTGATTGCATATAATGGTAGAAGATGTATTGAGACACAGGAATGGGTATGCTTGATCTGGCAGAACGGTGGTTCATTAAAATGGTGGGGTCTGCGTTCACGTCTGGTCCACAAAGTATGGAAATAAAAAAAAACATTTACAAGTGTTTTTGATATAGATGTCCATAAGAATACTTTGATAAGTATGTTTTAACTTAAATAGGGATGGTATAATAAAATTGTGGGGTCTGAGTTCGCGCCTGGCCTTCATAGACACAAACTTTAATAAAGACTTGTTATATCTATCTGCATAAGTATACTTTGATAATTATGTTTCAGTTTGAAGAAATATGGTATAATAAAATTATGGGGTGTTCGTTCGCACCTGACCTCCATAGAATGGAAATATGTCACAAAGTTTAACAAGGTTTTTTTTAATATAGATCCACAGAATATTGTGATAAGTGTTTCAGTGTGAACAGGTATGGTATAATAAATTATGGGGTTTATCTATTTTATTTTTACTTTCATGATATTTTGCTTAGGTTTTGATACCCCCGAATTCGAATTTACAACCCTTCCTTTTCATAACCTATCATACTTTCATAAATCAGTCCATTTTCTGTAGGCTGCTTTTGAACCCAGTCGACGACGGGTACTTTTGCTAGTATATATATATATATATATATATATATATATATATATATATATATATATATATATATATAAATTCAGGTTTAAGATTTTAAAAACTAGAAACTAATGAATACAATATGAGCAAAATATTTATTAATTATTTATTCAAAGGTAAATAGTTACATTTGGTCGCTACAAACAGCCGTCTGTTTCAGTCAATGAGACTTCATCAGGAAACTCTGAACCATTCGACGCGATAGAAAAAAAAAACTCTTTTCTTTTTTTCTATGGCGTCGAATGGTTCACGGTCGTCTGACGAAGTCTCATTGACGGAAACAGATGGCTGTTTGTAGCGACCATATGTAACTGTTATATATATATATATATATATATATATATATATATATATATATATATATAATCTCTGAATATATATGCCATTCACTGGACAAAGCAGGAGAGGGTAGAGCAGTAGCTTTAGATATATCTAAAGCTTTTGACAGGGTATGGCATGAAGGTCTTCTCAGGAAAATTAGATCATACGGTATCACTGGACAAACACTTAACATAATTAAATCCTTCTTAGATAAGAGAAAAATTCAGTTTGTTCTCAACAGTCGTACATCTAAACAATATGATATAAATGCGGGAGTGCCTCAGGGGTCTATCCTTGGACCTCTATTATTCCTGATATTCATAAATGACCTCCCTGACAAAACTGCCTCTGAGATGGGTATATATGCTGATGACACCACGCTCTATAACAGACACAACAGGAAAACAAATGAATACATATCTAAAGAAATGGCAAAAACACTAGAGGAAGACCTCCAATCTGTAGTGGAATGGGGACAAAAGTGGTTGGTCAGAGTCAATGCTGCTAAGACTAAACTGGTTTCCTTCAATAATTACAAGAAACCTTCTCTGCCACCAATAGCAATGGCCAGTGATTCCCTATCTGAGAGCACATCTTTCAAACTACTTGGCCTAACGTTCACAGGAAACATGAGTTGGAACAATTACATTGAAAGCATTGCCAGGGCCGCTGCGAAGAAGGTAGTTAGGTGTTCATTTATTTTCCTGTCATGCCTGTTATAGAGCGTGGTGTCATCAGCATATATACCCATCTCAGAGGCAATTTCGTCGGGGAGGTCATTAATAAATATTAGGAACAATAGGGGTCCAAGGATAGACCCCTGAGGCACTCCCGCATTTATTAGATGTACGACCGTCGAGGACAACCTGGATTTTTCTCTTATCTAAGAAGGATTTAATTATGTTAAGTATTCTACCAGTGATACCGTATGATTTAATTTTCCTGAGGAGACCCTCATGCCATACGCTGTCAAAAGCGTTAGATATATCTAGAGCTACCACTCTGCCCTCCCTCGCTTTGTCTAGTGAATGGTATATACGTTCAGAGATTAGTGAGGATGTCTGTGGTGGAACGGGCTTGTCTAAATCCATATTGTTTGTCAGTCAGAAGTTCAGAAGTTTAGCATTTGTAAGGTGACGGACTTTCCTTTCTAAAATCATTTAAAGATCCATAACTCCCTCCCCCCGAATATGATTATTTGGTTTCCGTTTCTATGAATTTACTTCCTATATTTTCATATCATATTATATTGGAAAATATTGAAGCATAAATTTATCAATTTATACAATTTGAAAACCCTTTTGACCCCCACTGTATATATATTTAAAAGAGTGAAATTTTTATAAAAAGTTTGAAATGTTTTGTACTTTTTTTTATACAATTTTCTTATATATGGATCGTGTATTCATCTGCATTCATGTATACGCATCTGTATATGTGTGTGTATATATATATGTATACATATATATATATATATATATATATATGTGGGTGAATGCATTCGTGTGTGCCTTTACAATAGTCCGTTTTTTTTCTTACTATTTTAGACTCTCTTCAAATTTAACATTTGGAGCAAGACCCATTTTAATTTGATCTGGTTGTTGATTGCCTTATTTCCATTTTGTATATTCTTGTATGTAATTTTGTAAACTGTTTCCCATCATTTTTGCCTGCCTCTGCGCCACCTCCCTTGATCACGTCGCCATTTTGAATTTTTTAGGGAATTGAAATTTAAACATTTTTGCTTTGGTGTTTTTTCCTTTATAAATTTGCATTTTCCTTTTATTTGTTACTTTATTGGAACACACGTAAGATTTATTGATACAAATTTGAAAATTTATTGATAATTTGAGAATTGAATGTGTTTAATTTTCTTTAATTGTGGTATGTAGAAATTACCTTTTACCGCGTGAGTTAAGCGAGAATTTAATAAGATATTTACCTCCTGATAATTTAGTCATAAACAGCAGTTTTTTAAGAGAGATATTTGCTCTCCTATAATTTTTTAATTTACGATAAATTTATTTATCAAGAATTAAATTATTTTCCCATGGTCATAGTGGGTTTATTATCAAAAGGAAATAGGTTTCCTGGAAGATATTTTTATTCCAGTAAATTGTATACGTTTATTTCTACAAAGAATGTGTAGCTTCTTTGTTAATTCATTTATCCCCAAACCTTAGCGCCTCAGGTTTTAAGAAGAACGTTTTAAAAGAAATATTTCCTTTCTTTGTTTTCGCCAATAGTTGGCAGTTCGGTACATTTAATTATTGTAAGTCTACAACGTGGGAATTTGCCCACGGACTTAGCGTTAATAATTAAATTTAAAGTGTAGTTTTCTTCTGACTTTAGTTTTACCTAACATTGGTTCTGTCCGTAGTTAAAAAAGGAAAAAATATTTATGCGGCATTTTTTTCTTGTGTAAAAAAACAAAATCCTTCTGTCCTCAGTCAGAGAAGGAAAAATTGATAGTTTTTATTTTAGGAAAAAAAAATTAGGAAAATTCTACTACACTTTTGCAGTTAATATAAGAAATTTATTTATACACATAAGAAGGCAAAGCACAAAATACACGCATGCATACTTAGGTAAATGTGCACCCCTTACACAATAAACAAAACAAGCACAATAAAGCACGCACACACTTTCACGGGCGCGCACATACATATCAAGTATAATACCATCTCTCTAAACTAAACAATTAGAAATTATACGTGTGTATGTGTATGTATATGTACACACATATGTGTGTATGTATGTATGTATATATATATATATATATATATATATATATATATATATATATATATATATATATATATATGGGTATGTGTATGTATGCGTGTATGTGTGTGATTGTGTATACGTGTGTGTGTATATGTATTATCTATTATCTTCCTACATCTTGTTTGTGTGTGATGGTGGGCGCGAGTGTCCATATATATATGGGTGATCTGAACTACGGGTGGATGTATACGCATCTGCATATGTGTGTGTATATATATATATATATATATATATATATATACATATATATATATATGTATGCATATATATGAGTGGGTAAATATATTCGTGTATGTGTGTATATGGATGTATACATTTTTTCTCTTGTTGGAACTACACAACCATCACTTTAAATATATATATATATATATATATATATATATATATATATATATATATATATATATATATATATATATATATATATATACTAGTATTTCAGCCCGGCGTTGTCCGGGTGTTAGGAGGTGTATGTTTAGAAAAACAAAAAAAAACGTCAATTTTTTTAAACTTGGACTCCTATTATGACTCCTTAACATTTATTGTTTTGGGCTCAAATCAAGTTATGGAGTTAAATCCATGTCCAGGGAACCTATATCTAAAATCTCAAGGTTTTAGACCCAAAATTATCGGAGGAGTTTGGTAGAGTTCTCAAAGGTCAAATCGTTGAACTTTGACGCCTTTAACAGCCAAATTTCTGGCTGAAAACGAATTAGAAAGATGTTCCCAAATCTCAGTACTCTGTATATCAAATTTCGAGTGTGTAGACTTTAAATAGACAGAGTTATTGCGTAGGGAAATCTACACGGACAAACACACAGACAGACAAACAAACAGACACACAGACACGTTCACGATAGACTAATAAATTGAACAAAAATATATACGTATACATAAATATATATGGAAACATTTTTTTGTTTACTGTAAAGATTTTACGCAAATATTATGCAAGGATATATCATGTAGAATATCTGCATGAATATAATTACACATAATAGTTAACTAAAGATGATCATCCTTTAAGAAAACCGAAAAAACCTAATAGGGAATTAATTAAAATGAATGTTTAAAAGAATATGCAAATTAGCTAGATCTTTTGCAGATGAATACACGATCCATATATAAGAAAATTGTATAAAAAAAAATAAAAAAAGAGGGGTGCCTTGAACAGTCATCCCTCCCCCTCCCCGCTTCGGCGGCACCGGGGGTTCAAAGATCAAAGTGTAGTATCTGTTCCGACAGATGCTGCAAGCTATGACTAGCAAGGACCAGATGTGGGGGCAACCCCACATGCCTGACCTTTAACCAGCTCCCATTTCCCACCTCTCGGGAGCTGGTCCCCTTTTTCCCTTCCCCCTCCCTTCACTCCTCACATTAAAAATCGGCCTTGTGCCTAATTTGCTCGGTGGGGGAGCAAATAAATACCATCTGTTCCGACAGATGCTGCAGCTATGACTAGCTATGACTAGCAAAGACCAGATGTGGGGGCAATCCCACATGCCTGACCTTTAACCAGCTCCCATTTCCCACCTCTCGGGAGCTGGTCCCCTTTTTCCCTTCCCCCTCCCTTCACTCCTCACATTAAAAATTGGCCTTGTGCCTAATTTGCTCGGTGGGGGAGCATATAAATACCATCTGTTCCGACAGATGCTGCACTTAAGATAATTTGTACCAGTCAATGGAGGGGAAACCCTCTATACTGGGAACCGCCTGGGTAATACCTAGGAGGTCCACCCTCCCAGGCCTTGCCACCGGGCTTTCCGGTGGGGCAAGTTTATTGCTTGCTGCCTGAGGCGCCCCGACCGGGGAATGCCGACGGGGTTACTCAGGCAATTTTTAAAATTGCAGGAGTGCCCCTCCTTTAGGGGAGCCTGCGGGGTTCCCACTTTCCGGCCTTGTGCCACATAATGCTGATGTGGGCAGCATTTAAATAAAAACCCTCTATACTGGGACAATTATTATTTTTGGTAACCAGAGTGCCCCCTTTTTGGGGAGCTGGTTTTTACCTCACATTAAAAACGGCCTTGTGCCTAATTTGCTCAGTGGGGGAGCAAATAAATACCATCTGCTCCGGCAGATACTGCACTTAAGATGATTTGTACCGGTCAATAGAGGGGAAACCCTCTATACTGGGACAATTATTATTTTTGGTAACCAGAGTGCCCCCTTTTTGCCTACTTTTAGGGGAGCTGGTTTTTACCTCACATTAAAAACGGCCTTGTGCCTAATTTGCTCAGTGGGGGAGCAAATAAACACCATCTGCTCCGGCAGATACTGCAAGCTATGACTAGCAAAGACCAGATGTGGGGGTAACCCCACATGCCTGACCATTAACCAGCTCCGATTTCCCACCTCTCGGGAGCTGGTCCCCTTTTCCCCTTCCCCCTCCCTTCACTCCTAACATTAAAAATCGGCCTTGTGCCTAATTTGCTCGGTGAGGGAGCAAATAAATACCATCTGCTCCGGCAGATACTGCAAGCTATGACTAGCAAAGACCAGATGTGGGGGCAACCCCACATGCCTGACCTTTAACCAGCTCCCATTTCCCACCTCTCGGGAGCTGGTCCCCCCTTTCCCTTCCCCCTCCCTTCACTCCTCACATTAAAAATTGGCCTTGTGCCTAATTTGCTCGGTGGGGAAGCAAATAAATACCATCTGTTCCGGCAGATACTGCAAAGCTAAGACTAGCAAAGACCAGCTATGACTAGCAAAGACCAGATGTGGGGGTAACCCCACATGCCTGACCATTAACCAGCTCCGATTTCCCACCTCTCGGGAGCTGGTCCCCTTTTTCCCTTCCCTCTCCCTTCACTCCTCACATTAAAAATCGGCGTTGTGCCTAATTTGCTCGGTGGAGGAGCAAATAAATACCATCTGTTCCGGCAGATGCTGCAGGCTATGACTAGCAAAGACCAGATGTGGGGGCAACCCCATATGCCTGACCTTTAACCAGCTCCCATTCTCGGGAGCTGGTCCCCTTTTCCCCTTCCCCCTCCCTTCACTCCTCACATTAAAAATCGGCCTTGTGCCTAATTTGCTCGGTGGGGGAGCAAATAAATACCATCTGTTCTGGCAGATACTGCAAGCAAAGACCAGATGTGGGGGCAACCCCACATGCCTGACCTTTAACCGACTCCCATTTCCCACCTATCGGGAGCTGGTCCCCTTTTTCCCTTCCCCCTCCCTTCACTCCTCACATTAAAAATCGGCCTTGTGCCTAATTTGCTCGGTGGGGGAGCAAATAAATACCATCTGTTCCGACAGATGCTGCAAGCAAAGACTAGCTATGACTAGCAAAGACCACATTTTGGGATAACCCCACATATCTGAACTTGGTCAATGTAGGGATCACCCTAAAGACCACAGTTACTATCCAGCTCCCATTTCCCACTTCTCGGAAGCTGGATCCCCCTTTCTCTCCCCCCTCCCTCTCTCTCAACATTAAAAAACGGCCTTGTGCCTCATTTGCTCAGTGGGGAAGCAAATAAATACCACAAAAGAGGGTTGCGATGAACAGTCCCCCCCCGCTTCGGCGGCACGGGGGACAAGATCAAAGTGTAGTATCTGTTCCGACAGATGCTGCAAGCTATGACTAGCAAAGACCATATGTGGGGGTAACCCCACATATCTGACCTTGGTCACTGAAGCGGCAACCCTTCAAACCAACAGTTACTAATCCAGCTCCAATTTCCAACCTCTCGGGAGCTGCCCCCCGTTTCCCTCCCCCTATCTCCACATTAAAAAACGGCCTTGTGACTAATTTGCTCAGTGGGGAAGCAAATAAATCCAACAAAAGAGGGTTGCCTTTTTTCGGGCCGAGAAGCGAGGTTCCTTTTACAAACCTAGTGGAACGGGCAGTCTATCAACTAGACGAGGTTGGGAGGGTCCTACTAATCACATTTTGTTTTTTCTTCCCCCGCCCTCGACACAAATGAATTATTGTATAATTTTATTGTTATTTTTTTTTGTTTTTACACGTCAATAAAAAATGAATTAAGTAGGACGTCCCCAAATATGAAAGGGTGAATGCGATATTATGGTAAAAGAAGATACTAGCTGGGAGAAACTTTTGATTTTGTTTCGCTCTGGAGTAACAAGGATGACCAACGACCCCCACAATCCCCCCTTTTGAGTTGGCCATGTATCTAAATTTTTTGTTCATCGCTGATTTTGACTGCGTTTTTAACATGAATAAAAGATTTAATATCTCAAAGTGTAGTATCTGTTCCGGCAGATATTGCAAGCAAAGACCATATGTGGGGGTAGCCCCACATATAAGACCTTGGTCAATGTAGGGGCAACCCTTCATACCAATTGACACTATCAAGCTCCCCTACTCCCCGGGGAGTTGGTCCCCATGTGCCCTTCACTCCTCACATTAAAAATTAGCCTTGTGCCTAATTTGCTCGGTGGGGGAGCAAATAAATACCCTGTTCCGGCAGATACTGCAAGCAAAGACCAGATGTGGCGGAAACCCAACATATAAGACCTTGGTCAATGTAGGGGCAACCCTTCATATCAATTGTCACTGTACAGCTCCCCTACTCCCCGGGGAGTTGGTCTCCATGTTCCCTTCACTCCTCACATTAAAAATTAGCCTTGTGCCTAATTTGCTCGGTGGGGGAGCAAATAAATACCTGGCCTTTTTTTGATTTTCTTGGCCTCCGAGCAAGGATCAAAGTGTAGTATCTATTCCGACAGATATTGCAAGCAAAGACTATATGTGGGGGTAACCCCACATATCAGACCTTGGTCAATGTAGGGGCAACCCTTCATACCAATTGTCACTATCCAGCTCCCCTACTCCCCGGGGAGTTGTCCCCATGTTCCCTTCACTCCTCACATAAAAAATAAGCCTTGTGCCTAATTTGCTCGGTGGGGGAGCAAATAAATACCCGGTTCCGGCAGATACTGCAAGCACGGACCATATGTGGGAAACCCCACATATAAGACCTTGGTCAATGTAGGGGCAACCCTTCATACCAATTGTCACTATCCAGCTCCCCTACTCCCCGGGGAGTTGGTCCCCATGTTCCCTTCACTCCTCACATTAAAAATTAGCCTTGTGCCTAATTTGCTCGGTGTGGAAGCAAATAAATACCCTGTTCCGGCAGATACTGCAAGCAAAGACCATATGTGGGGGTAACCCCACATATAAGACCTTCGTCAATGTGTCACCCCCTTCAGCCAGTCGGTTGAGACGATAGTCGACCTCAGAACTCTTCCACTCCAATTACGGCAGCCTGAAAACGACCTGACTCTGGCGGTTTGCAGCTCACTATTTTCGTCCTTCCAGTGTCCACTGCCGGTGATAATTCTTAGCCGTTTTAATGTTGCTGATATGGGGTAGTGACAGAATTATCAGTTGATCGTCTAAATTTTATACTCCGGACCTGTCGTTGTGTACTCGTTTACCGGCGAACATCGCCGATAAGAGAGCCGTGGATTTTAGTGTGGTGAAAAAGGAAATTAAAATGATTCCACACACGAATAAACAATTAATCTGGGCTTATTCACAATAATAATGGTCTAATAATATTTCAGAGTTTGAAGGAAGTTGCCCGTAGCTATTTTAAAACGGTAGCTGGTGACTCGAGTTCGGATAAGTTTTTCGGCCATAGGAGATACGTGTTTTAAGTCAAAAGCCCTCTCTGCCCGACTTTAACACCATCTGAATTCCCCAAAATCGAATTCTCTCTTCTCCTTCTCTTCCCCTCTTTTTTTCTTTTCTTCTTTCTCTTTCCCTCTTTTTTTTCTCTTTTTCACTGTGTTCGAGGAACATATCAATGCCCTTTAAACATCACGAGTTTGTATTTGTTTACAACAAGAAAACTTGCCTGTCATCAGCTTTCAAAGCTTCATATGAAAGTTTACATAAAGAGTATTCAGAGACAGGGGAAATTTTTTTAATCGGTTTGGGTCGAAAAATTTTAGCTGTCGAAGGGTCAAAGTTATAAAGATTTGACCATTCCGGTCTCTAGCAAACTATACAGCCAATTTTGGGTCTAAACATTTGAAATTTATACATAATAGGTATTAAGACACCTGTTTGGGGGCGAAAATTTGACTGACAAAGGTCAAAGTTGAGAGAGTTTACATTTGCAGATTCTACCAAATTCCTCCGCCAATTTTGGGTCTAAACACTTGAAATTTTAGATGCATGTAAGTAGCTTGGACATGGGTAAAACTTTGTTTTCTGATTTGAGACCAAAACAATAAATGTTAAGTGATCAAATTTGGGGTCAAATTAAAAAAAAATACCTCTGCGGTCTCTACCAAATTACTTAGCCAATTTCTGGTTTAAAAATTTGAAATCTTACATAAAATGTATTCACACGTAGACAAGTTATGAACAGTACATAGGGCCCGGGCAAAGCCAGGCTGAACTGTTAGTATATCTATAAAAGTGAAAATGTTTGTATGTGTGTGTGTGTGTGTGTGTATGTGTGTGTGTGTGTGTGTGCATTTCCCTTTCAAATAACTGTCAATTTTCGGTCTAGAGACTAGAAATTTGACATAAGAAGTACTGAGATTTGGGACAATCTTTTTGATCCGTTTTCGGACAGAAATTTAGCTGTCCATGAGTCAAAGTCCAACGATTTGACATTTGAAAACTCTACTAAACTCCTTCACCAATTTCGGGTCTAACCACGTGACATATTTCATGTAAGTTATTTAGACATGGATCAAAGTTTATAATTTGATTTGAGTTCAAAAGATGTATGTTTAGGGGTGAAAATGTGGGTCAAATTTAATTTAAAAAAAAAAAAAGTGACCTGTGCGGTCTCTACCAAATTACTCAGTGTAAACATTAAAATTTTACATTTTAATCGGTTCGGGTCGGAAATTTGAGCTGCCAAGGAGTCAAAGTTAAAAATATTTGACCATTTCGGTCTCTAGCAAAATACTCAACATATTTTTGGTCTAAACATTTGAAAAATATACATAACGGGTATTCAGACATGTGGCAAGCATTTTAATCAGTTTTGGGGCGAAAATTTCAGCTGACAAAAGGTCAAAGTTGAAAGAGTTGACCTTTGCAGATTCTACCAAATTCCTCCACCAATTTTGGGTCTAAACACTTTAAATTTTAGATGTAGGTAACTTGGACAAACATTTTTATTTTAATTTGAACCCAAAAAATAAATGTTAACGTGTCAACATTGGGGTCAAAGTTAAAAATAATTGACCTCTGCGGTCTCTTTTTGGTTTAAACATTTGAAATCTTATATAAAGTGTGTTCTCATATAGGGCAAGTTATGAAAAGTACATAGGGCCCGAGAAAAGCCGAGCTGAACTGCTAGTATATATATATATATATATATATATATATATATATATATATGTGTGTGTGTGTGTGTGTGTGTGTGTGTGTGTGTTTTGGTTTTGGTTTTTTAGCGATATGTTTTGAATGAATTCAATTATTTACGAAAGTGCATTCCTGCCTAAACACGAGTTGGGAATAATTTTCCCTTTTTCCAATTTGGTACCCCACATGGGGAGCTGTATATATTATTTTTAAAATGTAATTATCCACTGACCGTGTTTCGTCGTCTAAGACTCCTCAGAGTGGATGTATCTAGCGAGATTCGATATCGGGACCCAACGGTAATATATATAAATATATAAGAAGTTTCAACGAAAAAAAAGGTGTATATTTAAAGAAGGAGGTAGTCACCAACAATGTGTATTTTTTAACATTATTTTATTATTCCGTGTCTTGTTTTTCATTGAGAATTATGTTTAGATCATTTTCATAATGTTTTTAAGTCATTGAAATCGTTTTTAACGCGTTTCAGACGTTCTGTGAAGCGTCCTCTTCAGAAATTATTTTAAAAATGTGTTGGAGATGTAAAAATAGCATTTTCGTAGTTCATTTGAAGTATTTCCAAGAGGTGGAAGCGTGTAAATGTCTACTATTTATTGGAATGTTCATTTTTTATTACTCTTTTATTGGCTGTGGTCATTCCTGTGTTGTGTTACTCTCTCTTACTCTCTCTTCCTGCTTGTGTTTTTTCTTTTCCTTTAGGGTAGGATGTGTGTGTGTGTGTGTGTTTTATTGGCTTGAAGAAAATGTGTACTGTTTTATAGTATCATGAAGTTATTTGCTTCCCTAGGAAGGTGACTGTGATCCAAGGTCGTTACTAATATATATATATATATATATATATATATATATATATATATATATATATATATATATATATATATATATATAGCCAGTAGAGTTTAGTTTCCTAGAAGTACATCCAATGAAACAACATGTGTCTACCAAAAGAGTGCTCAATGAGTCAACAGAGCAGGTATATTAAATTTATTTATACAAACATTAATGGCTACATATGTGCATACATGTTTCTGTAATCACCCGCGTTGGGGGATTACGTCTTCAGGCCAAGAATTACCGTCGAAACTGATATTTCAACCAAATACATTTTCCTATTTCGTTTGTCATGTAACCTGGGTGGGAGTCATAAAACGGTGAGAGGACATGTATATTTTGAGCAGTGGGTTTGGGATATAAAGTCGGTCCCGGAAATGGCTGAAACAGTTTACTATTTAGACATTACATTTTTTCATGCATATTTTAAGCAGTGGGTTTGGGATATATAGTCGGTCTCAGAAATGGCTGAAACAGTTTACTATTTAGACATTACATTATTTCATGTATATTTTTAGCAGTGTGTTTGGGATATAAAGTCAGTCCCGGAAATGGCTGAAGCAGTTTACTATTTAGACATTGCATTATCTCATGTATATTTTTAGCAGTGGGTTTGGTATACAATGTCGGTCCCGGAAATGGCTTAAAGAGTTTACTATTAAGACATTACTTTATTTCATGTATATTTTTAGCAGTGGGTTTGGGATATAAAGCCGGTTACAACAATGGTTGAAACAGTTTAATATTTGGACATTACATTATTTCAAGTATATTTTTAGCAATTGGTTTTGCATATAAAGTCAGGTCCGGAAATGGCTTAATCAGTTTACTATTTAGACATTACATTATTTCGTGTATATTTTTTGTTTGAGATAGTAAGTCGGTCCCGGAAATGGCTGAAACAGTTTACTATGAAGACTTTATATTATTTCATGTATATATTAAAGTTGGTTTGGGATATAAAGACTGTCCCGGGAATTGCTGAAACAGTTTACTATTTAGACATTACATTATTTCATGTATATTTTTAGCAGTGGGTTGGGGATATAAAGTCGGTCACGGTAATAGCTGAAACAGTTTAATATTTGGACATTACATTATTTCATATATATTTTTTGCAATGGGTTTGGGATATAAAGTCGGTCCCGGAAATGGCTGAAACAGTTTACTATTTAGACATTACATTATTTCGTGTATATTTTTAGCAGTTGGTTTGGGATATACGTCAGTCACGGTAATGGCTGAAACATTTTAATATTTAGACATTAGATTATTTCATGTATATGTCTTGCAATGGGTTTGGTATATAAAGACAGTCCCGGAAGTGGCTTAAACAGTTTACTATTTAGACATTACATTATTTCATGTATATTTTTAACAATGGATTTAGGATATTAAGTCAGTCCCGGAAATGGCTTAAACAGTTTACTATTGACACATTACATTATTTCATGTGTATTTTTGCTGTGAGTTTGGGATATAAAGTCGGTCCCGGAAATGGCTGAAACAGTGTACTATTAAGACATTACATTATTTCATGAATATTTTTAGCAGTGGGTTAGTGATATAAAGTCGGTCCTGGAAATGGCTGAAACAGTTTACTATTTAGACATTACATTTTTTCCTGTATATTTTTGGCAGTGGGTTTGGGATATAAAGTCGGTCATGGTAATGGCTGAAACAGTTTAATATTTAGACATTACATTATTCCATGTATATTTTAAGCGGTTGTTGTGGGATATAAAGTCAGTTCGAGAAATGGCTGAAACAGTTTACTATTTAGACATTACATTATTTCATGAATATTTTTAGCAGTGTGTTTGGGATATAAAGTCGGTCACGGTAATGGCTGAAACAGTTTACTATTTAGACATTACATTATTTCATGTATATTTTTAGCAGTGGGTTGGGGATATAAAGTCGATGCGGTAATGGATGAAACAGTTTACTCTTTAGACATTACGTTATTTCATGTACATTTTAAGCAGTGGGTTGGGGATATAAAGTCAGGTCCGAAAATGGCTTAAACAGTTTACTATTTAGACATTACATTATTTCATGTATATTTTTAACAGGTGGTTTCGGATATAAAGTCAATTCGAGAAATGGCTGAACCAGTTTACTATTTAGACATTACATTATTTCCTGTATATTTTGAGCAGTGGGTTTTGGATATAAAGTCGGTCACGGTAATTCCTGAAACAGTTTAATATTTAGACATTACATTATTTCATGTATATTTTTAGCAATGGGTTTGTCATATAAATCAGTCCCGGAATTGGCTTAAACAGTTTAATATTTAGACATTACATTATTTCATGTAAAATTTTGCAGTGGGTTTGGGATATAAAGTCAGGCCCGGAAATGGCTGAAATAGTTTACGATTAAAACATTACATTTTTTATGTATATTTTCAACAGTGGGGTGGCGGACATGAAGTTAGTCCACAGATTGAGTGAGATGTGCAAATATATACTATCAGAAAGCGTCGCCCAGTATTGAATGAGATAGGTGGAAAACATATAGTAGCAAAATACCCAGCGTCGCCCAGGATCGAATGAGATAGGTGAATGGTATATATTAGCAGAATATGCGACGTCTCCTGGGATTGGATAAGATAGGTGAAACATATATAATATGAGAATACCCAGAATTGATTGATTTGTTTGTAATGAAATAATCAGCCCGGGCAATATATCGAAGTTATTACTTAATTAAGGGGGGGGCGACATAGTGGGTTAAAGTTATGAAAATTATTGTCGAAATTAGTAACATATCCAAGAATTATGAAAAATGATGAAATGTGAGTTACTTGATAGGTGTGTTTGTAATGATATAATAAGCCCAGACAATATATCAAATATATTATATAAGTAGGGGGAGAGGTATAATGTGTGTTTTTAATTATAAAAATTATTGTCAAAATTAGTAACATATCCAAGAATTATGAAAAATGATAATATGTTATTAATGCATTAGTGTGTTTGCAATGAAATAATTAGACCAGACAATATATCACAGTTATTATTTTAGTAAGTGGGGCGATGATGTGGGTTAAATGATTAAAAATGATTGTCGACATAAGTAACATATCCATGAATTATGAAAAATGACGAAATGTGCGTTAATTGTTTGGTGTGTTTGAATAATCATCCCAGATAATATATCAAAGTTATTATGTTTGTAGTAGGTGCTTGATAATGTGCAACATATCAAAGAATAAAGAAAAATGATGAAGTGTGAGTTAATTGATAGTTATGTTTTTATGAAATAATCAGCCCAGAAAATATATCAAAGTATTTTTTAGTAAGAGAGGGTGACGAGGATGGTTTAAATTATAAAAAAAATATTGTCAAAATTAGTAAGATATCCAATAATTACGAAAAATGACGAAATGTGATTTAATTGATTGGTGTGTTTATAATAAAATAATCAGCCTAGACAATATATCAAAGTTATTATATAAGTAAAGGAGAAGAAGATAAGGAGGGCTTACATTATGAAAAATTATTGTCGAAATTAGTAACATATTCAAGAATTACGAAAAAATGATTAAGTATTAGTCAATTGATTGGTGTGTTTGTAAGGAAATAATCAGCCTAGAAAATATATCAAAGTTATTATTTAGTAAAGATAGAAGGGCGAAAATGTAGGTTAAAATTATGAAAAATGATTTTCGAAATAAGTAACATATCCAAGAATTATGAAAAATTATTTAATGTGATTTCATGAATAGTGTGTTTGTAATAAAATAATAATCCAAGACAATATTTATTATTTTATTAAGAGATGGCGATAATGTGGGTATAAATTATGAAAATCATTGTCAAAATTAGTAACATACCCAAGAATTATGAAAAATTCTGAAATGGAGGTTAATTGATTAGTGTGTGTGTAATGAAATAATCAGCCCAGCAAATGTATCAAAGTTATTATTTTAGTAAGGTTGGGCGACAACGTTGGTTTTAATTATAAAAACAATATTGTCGAAATTAGTAACATATCCAAGAATTACGAAAAATGATGAAATGTGAGTTGATTGATGTATGTGTTTGTAATGAAATAGTCAGCCTAGAAAATATATCAAAGTTATTATTTTAGTAAGGTGTGCGATATGGTGAGTTTAAATGAGGAAAAATTATTGTCAAAATAAGTACTATATCCAAGAATTATTAAAAATAAAAATGATGAAATGTGAGTTAATTAATAGTTGTGTTTTTTTATAATAATATAATAATAATTATATATAAAACCATATATATATAATTATATATATATAAAATTATATATATAATCACAATCATATATATATATAATTATATGTGTATGTATAATTATATGCATACACACACACACACACACACACACACACACATATATATATATATATATATATATTTTTTTTTAACATTTCTTTCCACTTATCTAAAATAATATTGCGCGAAAATAATCTAGACACTGGTTAATAAATATATATTTGTTCTTTTTTATTTTATTTTTTTTTTGTATATGTGTATAATAGGTCTATTTGCATACACTCTCCCAGTATATATAAAACTAAAAACATCGACCCTCTCGTCAGTGACCACACCTCTTGAAAAAGCCCGCATAATAAGGGCTAAACGTCGAGCCTCCGGTCTTCCGCTTGCTTTTCACATCATAACGTCGGATTGTATCCATTTTAAAATTCACACACACACACACACACACACACACACACATATATATATATGCATATGAGAATGAGAATATATATATATAATTATATATATATAATTATATATATATATAATTATATATATATAATTATATATATATATATAATTATGTATATAATTATATATAATTATGTATATAATTATATATATGTTTTATATATAATTACATATATAATTATATATATATATATATATATAATTATATATATTTTATATATATAATTATATATATACTAGCTGTACCCGGTCACGCGTTGCTGTGGCTCAGTTTGTTAAAATGGAACACATTCCCCAAGAAAAATTGCATTTTGTTCGTTTATTTACTTTTATTATTTTTTGCAATTTTTTTTAATCAATAAAAGTTGTTATTTTTTTCCTCAAAAAAAGATTAATTTTTTACCATAAATTGTTAGGTGAAAGTTTTTTTTCAGGAAAACTTGCACTTTTTTAAAAGAAATTTGGTAGTAAACGTTTCTCTTTGAAAACGGAAATTTTATTATAAATAGAACAGATGAATGATTGCTTCACATGAACACTAAATAGTTATTTGATAGTAGAGAAAAGTTTGATTCTTTTTTTTTCAAGAGAATGTACAAATTATTTTTTAAGAGATGTTCAGAAAATAAACAGAAAAATACTTCCATCATTAATTATGCAAAAAATAAATAAAATGTTGATTTAGTGTTAGTATAAATTACGATAAAACTTGCTGAGTATGCGCTGTTTTACAGTTGTTGTAAAAATGGAACGGAAACTTAAATTTTGCTTCATTTTAATCTTTAATTGTTTAATTGTGCCCCCCCAAACGAATATAATCAAAACAGTAACATTCAACAATTGTACTTTATGTATATAAAACACAAAATATTTATTTAAAAAAAAAAGTTAATAACGAAAGGGAAATAATTCCATTTTTAAACGAAAACATCAGTTTGGTATATCTTTTTGTTATTTTTTTATTTTTTTACATAAGTCCAGCTTACCATTCATATTGGAAATGTCGACATTTATATGTTATCGGATACGTTTACAACGAATAAACACTCCAATCTAGTAGATGTACCTATTTACTATGCCTCCCCACGGGACAGAGTTAGACACCAGGGTCGTTTTGTAACGTGGAGAAAAGGTACAAAAATAAAAATTGTCTCAGTCGTGAATTATTTCTCCTCCACCGAAAGAGAACAAAAAATAGAAGTGCAGCATCTGAAGAACAGATACTACACTTTGATCTTGTCCTGAAGGCTAATCTAGTATCAGAATTTTTGTAGGAATTTTTGGCACGCCTAACACGAAACTGCGAATAAAATAAAAAAAAACTCGTAATTTCTCTGTTAAAAGTGGGTTGTTTATTTTCTTTACAGAACAGTAATGGATTTTACGAACTCAATATTTTTCAATTTTTAAACTTTAAAAATCTATCAAAATTATTCTATTGATTCTATTTTTACGATATTTTCAAGGTCAATGTGAAATTTTATGCTCTTTCCAATAAACTGAATATAATATTTTAGACAAACGTTTTTTTTTTAATTCACCCCCCCCCATTTTCAAGTGTCTATTAAAAAGTAAATAATTAATTTATGTACCAAAGTTTTATGTATCACAAATGTAAGAGAAAAGACCAATAAATAATATATTCAGATTTAAAAATAATAAAGAAGTGTTAAAACAAAAAAAAAATCGCTTTTTTAGAAATTTACCTGTAAAGTCCGAAGTTTAAAACCTTTTTTCTTTTAAATATGTTTTTTTTTCTTGTTTAATAAAACCTTGGTCCTTGCACCTTTAATTGAAACAATTAGGGCTTGAGTTACATGTTTCGAGGAGTTATAAGCTTGGAAAGACAGGAAGTCGAATAATTCACACCTCCCATTTTGAAATGTCTATTAAAAAGTAAATAATTTACTCACCAAAGTGTTATGTATCACAAATTGAAGAGAAAAGGTCAATAAATAATATATTCAAATTTAAAACAAAAAAAGTAGTGTTTTTTAGAAATTTACCTGTAAAGTCCGAAGTTTAAAACCTAAAAAAAACAAAAAAAACACGTTTTTTTTTGTTTTTTTTTAATGAAAGCTTGGAGTTTTTTCGAGGAGTTATAAGCTTGGAAAACGCGGTGGAATTATTCACTATTTTTCACGAAATTTCTGACACACCTACCCATGTTAAGAACGGCTTTCGGAATAGACACCCCTAACCTTGACAGCATACCCGAAAAGCTATAAAGTTGACGTGTCGAATGTGAACGATGAGTTGAACGTAATGTAAAAATGTACCGAATTTAAAAGGGAACGGAATTCAAATTTCCGTTCCATTATTACAACAACCGTAAAGCAGAGCATTCTATGCAAATTTTACCTAACTTACTGTATTAATGCTGTTATTTGTTAAGCAAAAAAATATTTAGGTTTGGCTATAAATTCCTAAACTCATTTCACCCTAAATAATTTAGGTGACTGAAATAGGAATCTAATTGAATCTTTAATTTCCTGAATAGTATGCGAGAATTCATTTTTCTTCGAGTCATATCGAATTCATTAATACGGACTTAGGAGCTTTTTTCGTAATGTTACTGTAAAAATTATTTTTTATTGTTACAAATTACGATGCTTTTTTATATAACAAAAAGCAAAATAAATTCTTGCGTTTTTTATTTACTACTGAAAACCATAACTTTAGTAAAGTAAACATTTGTTTAAACAAAATAAAACATTTTCACTAAGAGTTAAGTAAAAATAATAAGTTCATTATATTCTGCGATCATTATTTGATAAATACTGCAATTTTCATTAAAATTGGTTAATTTTATGATTTTTGGTGAATTCGTAATTAAAGGGAGGGGTAAAAATGTTTATACACTTTGAGCGTCGGCATTCATTTTGTCTGTACCTACCATTTTTCGATGAATATTTGATAGGAAAGCGACCACGTGTGGTTAATTTAAATTAAATTTCAATCACATGGTTACATTATCAATAATTATGTGATTAAACCCATTGAAAATTTACCGATATTGTAAACACATTCTGTTTTCATTAAGCCTGTAGTGTTTTTTTAGTGATGCAATGTTAGCAACTAATATTTAAAAAAATCCGCGAGATCAGGAGAAAGAAATGTCCAGAAAATCGCTAGATTTTTAACTTTTGAAATTAAAAAAAAATCGCTAATCCCCCACCCCAAACTCCATATTGTAACTTCCTACCATAAAAAATTATAAATATAGTATATTCAATATATAAAATGTTCCGTGTT